>NW_021896983.1:0-610 GCF_006229205.1 Suricata suricatta
AATCTAGTATTATTCAGGGATGGTTGAGAACAAGGCACCCTTTCTTACTCCTTCTGAGATAACTACAGAGAAGAGAGAGTTAATGCAACACTCCTTATTCATGATTTGACACATTTACAGGTTTAGTTTCAGTCAGAATCTAGTTTTGGAAACTCTCAATATTTCTATTACACCAAACAAGATGATCAGCCTGACAAATGAGAAAAGTCTGAACTTCTGCTTCTAGAGGTCTTCAGAAACTAGATGGGCTACCAGGCAAAATCAGAATTAGATTTTCCAAACAGGAATCAAAAGAGATCTGGGAAAATCCAGGAAGGGTGTGGATGGAAACTGACGTGATGCATCAATATCAATGGTGAAAATCAATTTCTTTTCTGCTTCCCTTATATTTGACTACTCTTTCTTCCCAACTCTGAATCCCGTCAACACAGAACACCTAATGAAAGTTCCCAGGAGAAAGCAATAAAAATAAATCCATCTGCTTGTCCACCATACTTTCCAAAAACCGAAAACCAAACAAACAAAAACCTGCAAAGTAGCATGGCCTTTGTCTACAATAAGCACTGATCCAGAATAATTTTTTCTAAGAAGTCATGCTAGGTAGCTCCCC
>NW_021896984.1:0-610 GCF_006229205.1 Suricata suricatta
CATGTCCAGACGAAACTGGCCCGACTGGAATTTGAGTCTTCGGAGGCACTTAAACAGCAGGTAAAGACAACTGTCCTGAAAACCAATGTGTTTCTTTAGCAAATACCAGGGGCCGGAATCGAGAGGGCTGTCTCAGCGTTTCCTGCAGCCCTTGAAGTCACTAGCTTAAATCAATCCAGAAGACTGCTGTTGAGGACAGCATAACAAAACCAAAATCCTAATAATACGAATTACAAACAGGTACAGAGAACTAAACTAGGCAAAACAAAACTATAAATATCCAGGTGATGTTAAAGAATAGAGCTAGCGTTCAGCAAAAGAACGAGACAGGGAAACCTAAGGCTCCCCCTACAGAAGCATTAAACAAGGAGAAGTGAGTAAGTAGAATCTTGCATAATACCTTGTAGAGAGTGAGGGGGAATGAGAAAGTGCGGGCAAAAACATCCAAAACTGCCCTGGAGCAGAAACTTCTCGGTGATTTCCATATTCTCGAGAGGATGCTGGAGGTCTCCTTTCGACACTTGCGTCGTAGCGGAGCGCGGAGGACGCAGGTTCCTGTGTGCCCGAGCCGGTCCTCTCCGGCGGTACACGCGGTTACACCAGTGAGGAA
>NW_021896985.1:0-610 GCF_006229205.1 Suricata suricatta
TGCAGAAGATTATGTTAAATGAAATAAGTTAGACACAGAAAAACAAATATAGTATGATTTCATTTACATGTAGTATCTAAAATAGTCAAATTTTAGAAGCAGAGAGTAGAGTGTTGGTTACAAGGGTGGGAGGGGAGGGGAAATGGAGAGTTGGTGGTCTAAGGGTCCAAAGTTTCAATTATGCAAGGTAAATCAATTCTATAAATCAACTAGACAGAACAGTGCCTGTAACTAATAATACTATATTGTATACTTAAAATTTACTAAGAGGGTAGATCTTATGTTAAGTGTTCTTACTACATTAAATAATAATTATAAATAACAATGATGATAATAATATAAAGGGGGCCTTTCTTGGGTGGCCATGAGAGGAAAGAGTGTGCCCTGAAGGCCTCGGCCGCACTGCAAGACGACAAGGTGGTGGTGCTGCTTACTAACCCCATTGCCACACTCTGCCCCTCTACTGCATGAGAATCTTTGCACCTAATCATGTTGTCCACAAGTCCTGCTTCTGGAACTTTGTGTCTCAGCTGAAGAAGATGAAGTTTTCAGGGGAAATGGTCTATTGTGAACAGGTGTTGGAAAATTCCCCTTGTGGGTAAAGAACTTC
>NW_021896986.1:0-610 GCF_006229205.1 Suricata suricatta
TATATATGTATATATTTGAGTTATACCCAAATCAGATGCAGACATCATGAGAAAAAAAAATTAGAGACCAATATCTTTCATGAGCATACATACAAAATCCCTGACAAAATATTAGCAAATAAAAATTAAGATTATTTATAAAATTATGCCCAAGACCAATGGGAAGTTATGCTAGTTACACAAGTCTTGATGAGTATTTGAAAAGCATTTAAATTACAACAGGCTAAAGAACAAAACTCACATGATCATATGAGGTGATATATTAAAATATTTTGTGTTTGACAAAATCCAACACCCATTCATGGTGAAAACTTTCAGCAAACTAACAATAGAGGAGAATTTTCTAAGTTTGGTGAAAAATACAAACTATGAAAACCAACAGCTAAAACAGCCAGCATCCTACTTGATAGGGAGAATTTGGTTGTTTGCCGCAATAATACTGCAACAATATTTCATTTATCCTATTCAACATTATACCTGAAGCCCTCACTAGTGTAATAAGATTAGAAAGGTATTGGGTATATGGATTCAGAACAAATAAATAAAACAGCCTTTGTTCACAGAATACATGATTTTCTATGTAGAAAATACTAAACAAATGAGAAAAAAA
>NW_021896987.1:0-610 GCF_006229205.1 Suricata suricatta
TATATATATATATTGTACTTCCAAGTTACTTGCTCCCAATTCACTTTTGAAATATGTGACTTTCGTTTGTATTGAAAACACCCAGACTCACTGAAGGACAATAATAAAAATCAAAATCTCTCAATGAGAGTATTGGAGCAGCTTTTAGTCTTTGCAAACACTAAAGGCCTCATTAAAAGCATATAGGCCATATGTAAGCTTTATTCTTAATTATTTTGCTAATTATTTTAATCTTTACTGCAAAGTCATTAATTAGACATTTCAGGATTGGCAGCAGACACAGGCACACCATTAAAACTTTTAACAGTATTTTCAATTTTGTTTCTTATTCAAATTGTTTGAAAGGTCAGATATTATTACCCACTTCCTAAAAGATATTGAAATACATATTGTTTGTTTGGGCCTAGAACCAGTTTTTAGCATTTCCAAAATCCAATATCTTCCAACAGAGCCTTAGAAATTTGCAATTCAGTGGAACTGAATTTGGCATGTTTTTATTGAGTACCATGGAAACCTTAACTCACCAAGATGGTGTTTACTAAAACAAGTTTGCTAATTCTGTGTAGTCATGATCCAATATACATTTGTAAGTTATGAATTTTTTATTGTT
>NW_021896988.1:0-610 GCF_006229205.1 Suricata suricatta
TTTGTCAGAACAGGAAACCTACGCTGCTCCGTTATTACTAACTGAACTCCAGACTTTATTCCGATTTCAATGTTCTTTCCCACGAATGTCCTTTTCTCTCCCAGAATGTGATCCAGGATACCACATTGCATTTAGTATCTTTCCGTTTTTAATTGACCTAAAAATCTATGGATGTGAAAGACGCTCCCATTTTTATAGGTGGGAGGGGACAGAAACCAAATGGCTTACTAGCTGCAGGATGATCACAGGGTTTAACCCTACATCTTGGTAGAATCTGCTTTTAGGAGAGGCAAGCTGGGTTAGGGGAAGAAAATGCAGACGCTCGGACTGGGCAGACCTGGGTGTGAGTCCTCCTTTGGGAGGTCTAGAAGAACTTCTTTAGTGTCATGGGGCCTCAGTCTTTCATCTGGAAGATGGGGATCTGAAACACACCTCACAGGGTAGGAGAGAAGTTTATATATAACAGGGGTGTTTGGACCAGAAGAAGCGCTCAGCCAGTGGTGTTCACTGCTATCATGCATTGTTGTCAGCAGCACTTGGGAAACACATGCTGGTCCTCTGCTTCCCAGACTATAATTCTCCCTTGTGAAACAGATACATAATTTTAGTC
>NW_021896989.1:0-2985 GCF_006229205.1 Suricata suricatta
ACCCTTGGGATTACATTGGGCCCATTTGGATAATCCTGGATACTCCTCTTGTCTTGAGGTCATCTGGTTAACAGACTTAATTCCATTTGCAGACTTCATTTTCTTTGCCTTATAAACCCAAAGTATTCACAGATTCCAGGATGTAGACATCTTTGGGAGGGCCAGTACCATGCTCTTACCATATCTTATGTTGACATCCTATCCTTCTTTATCTCTCTACCCCTCTTCCTCATTGGTGTTTTTTGGGATCATTTCCCAGGTAAACTACGTGTATGAGAAGTCTTATGTCATAGTCTGCTTTTGCAGAAACCCAAACCAAAACACCACCTAGAAGGGAATTACTACTTAGAACCACTGGTCTAGAGACTCCAGTAAATCACTGGGACTTAGTTTCTCTCTCTTTCGGCTCCCCTTTTCCCCACCTTTGCCAGTAGGGACACAGTGCCTTAGGCAACTCCAACTAAGCCAACAGTCTTCCAGACTTCATTTCATTGGAAAGAGAAGCTCCTGTTGATGTTCTAACACTCATTCTAACTGGATGACTCTAGGTTATGTGCCTATCCCTCACCCCAGCACTAAGGCTAGAGGATTACAATACTTTGACTGGCCAGACCTGGGCTACATACTCCACTCTTAGAACTGGGAGTTCACTCTCACCCAGGATACATGCACTACTGGTGGGAGAAGGTTTGATTTGCAACACAAAAATTAGGAACTACTACCCAAAGAAGCAGCAATGAGTGCTGGGAAGGTAAATAACAAATTTGAGCAACATTGTCTTTTCTTTCTTTATCTCACTCTCCAAGCTCTGCTGTGTGTGTGGAGGGGGAGAGGGTGTCTTTGGTCATATTACAAAGGGTGCTTGAGTGGATCTCAGGGAACATTCAGAGACACATTGCCATCAGCCCATAGATGGCAAAACTGAGGACAAGGCAAAGGTAAGGAATTACTGTTGTTCACATACAAGTACATGACAACATCCTGTTTACCATTCTAGGTCCTAAGACCTCACCACTACAGTGGTGTTTTCTAGGCTACAGCCTTTTATAACTCATGTCAATTTTGTGGTAAGTAGTACTTCTGAGATGATCATGGGAATTATCCCCCATGAGTAATTCATGTTTCTTTGTGTTTCTTTGTTTTGTCTTATCCTTGCCAAAAATCTATAGGCTACACCCAAAGGAGGCACGGTATAAAAGCAAATTGAATATACACTCAACAGACCATAGTGAAGATAGTCAATGTGCTTTGTGATGTGACAAAACACATTTCTTTTTTTTTTAATTTTTTAAAATGTTTTTTGTTTATTTTTGAGAGAAGAGAGAGACAGCGTAAGCAGGGGAGGGTCAGAGAGAGAGGGAGACACAGAATCCGAAGCAGCCTCCAGTCTCTGAGCCAGCTGTCAGCACAGAGCCTGACGTAGGCCTCGAACCCACGAACTGTGAGATCATGACCTGAGCCGAAGCCAGACGCTTGACTGATTGAGCCACCCAGGTGCCCCATAAAACACATTTCTGACAATGCATCTGTAAACCTTTTCTGGAATGAGGGATAAAACAGTGAACGTGTCAGGTTTCCTTGACATTGGGAGAAGGTTTTGTCTTTGTACAGGGAAAGAGCATGGGATTTGAAGGCAGACAAAATTGGATTTGAATGTGAGCTCTGCCACCACTCACCAGCTCTGTGGACTTCTGCACTAACACATGGCCACCAGAGGTCCCATTTCCTCATCTGAGTCTGGTGTTTATGTTTGTCAGTGGTGGACTAGACCACACAAGGTCAGAAGTGGAATTCCCACAAACACCAATTCCATTCTTTCACAAGGCCTGGTCCTGTTTTCTCTTTTTGCCTAATGGGATTCAAATTTTCTACCTCTGTAATGTTCTTTCCAACTTAGTGACACGGATGTAGAGAGTACATTATCTTTCCAGTGCTCATGCACTACAATGGGTTATCTATTGATGCTTAACAAATGATCCCAAATTTCAAGGCAGAAAACCATAAACGTTTCTCCTCTGTAAGCTCGTGTGGGTTGGGAATTCAGAAATGGCTTAACTGGGAGGTTCTGGTTCAGAGTCTTGTAAGATTTCAGTCATGCTATCTGGGGCTGAGAGATATCTATCTCTCCCTGAGAGATAGAAGTTGGAGAGCCTGCTTCTAAAACAGCTGACCATGTGGTCTGTGCTGATCACTGGCAGTTCTGGTCTTCACGAACCTCTCCATAGTGCTGCTTGGGTGTCCCCATGGCATGATGGCCCCCTTCTGCCCAAGCGAGTGATCCAAGAATGGGATAGAATCTGCATGTCTGCATGGTCTAGCCTTAAAAGGCACACAGTCACTTCTATAGGAGCCTCTCGGTTATACAGTCAGCCCTATTCAGATTGGGTGTGAGTACCAGGAGGTGGGGATCACAGAGGTAGCTGCCAATTATAGACACATCACCCCTTTGATTGATGTGGGACTTACAAAGAGCCACATGGATTACTACAGCTACTGTTACTTATACATTATGATCATCGTTGACCTTGACAACTCATTCTTGAGTTCTTCTGGAACAAATGTGCTTACGGTCCATTTGGCCAATCCATGGGCTATGCATTGACAGGAGTGCTTGGGGCGGGAATCTACAATGGCTGGCTTAATGGATGCTGTAGAAAATATGTTTCCAAACACATCGCTCCCTTAATGAAAACCAGAAAGACATGCATGCTTCTGCTGAGTGATTAAGCCCCCTGTTTAAGGAAGGGAGCATGTGCTCCAGCTGAGTGATCTATTTACAAGTTCAGCCACAAGAAAGTTCATGGCATCAAGCCCAACAACTTGGCCCAGAAGATTTTGCTTCAGCAAGACCTACTTCGCCTCGAAGTAGAGCAGGCACTCAGAAATCCCGCTTTTACTACGATGACGGTAATAATGATGATGGAGATGATGAACAGTAATAACTCTAACCAGAAAACTGTCTCACAGCTTCAGAAACAGCAATAC
>NW_021896990.1:0-1371 GCF_006229205.1 Suricata suricatta
TCCACTCTGGAGGTGTCCAGGGTCGAGGGCTCGAGTCCAGGGACCCAGGGTTTCCGAGCCTCCGAGGTGGCCTCCGGGTCCCGGGCCCCCGGGGTCCGCAGGCAAAGCGGACCGTGATGCACCTCTCTTGTTTGCCGGCCTTGAAAAGCCGAAAGGACTACCCTGGACTCCTTTGTCCAAGGACAAATGGCGTTTCCAGGGCGGTCGGACTCCCAGATTTCTCGACTCCGCCCTGGGGTTTCCGGGACAATCATGGGCGCCCGCAGTCGCTCTCCTACAAAAAACCGTTCCCACCGGTGAAACCTAGGATGTGGGTCAGCTGTCTTCACCCCACCCCACCTCCAGTTCCCTTCCCAGATAGGCTGAAGTTCCCAAGTCCAACAATTGTATTTTTCTGTACCTGCTTTTAAATGAAATACTGAGTAGGAAGGTAGTGATTCCGGATCAGAAGAAGCGCTCATGGAAAGATCCCGCCCTTTCACACAATGGGATAGAAGGAACCTCCATGGATCCTAGACTCTAACTACCCTCAAATCCTCCTCGGAGACCCAGAGTCCTCCTCTTCTCGTTTGTCCTTCCCCAAATGTCCTATCAATAGTCCAGCATATCTTTAATATCCCCTCCTGTGTCCTTGGCCATACACAATGTAGCATCTGCAGCAAATGTCTTGTAAGAGAATTTCACACGATGCATGTTATGTTCCAGATTAGACTCCGCTAATTATCCAACAGTCTCAGAAAAGATAATAAAGCAATATTCACAATGCCTATGATATTTTACGGCATATGTGTATATATAGTCACATATAATCTTAATAAATACTACTGAAATTCAATTTATGTTTAAACTATCATTCTCACCTTTCTGAAGTATAATGAGGTGCTAGGACTGTCCATACAGCTGTAAACCAAAATGCTGGATAAAATAAGCAAAACTCCTTAGGGGAGTCAAAGCAGTGACCACACAAGGGTCTGCCAGGGGGATGCTGAGTCAAAGCAGAAACAAAGGTAATTAAGGGAAGATCTGAAAGTGCTCTTGCCCTGATTTTTATTGATGCATTTTGTAATCTCCGAGTGCTCTGGAAAAGGCCCTGCGGTCTCTTTCTTTACCTCAGGGAACTGCTGGGCGCTGTGGAGGAACGTGGGTGTCTAGATGTAGAAGTACATTTTGCCAGAGAGTTTACAAGAGCCCTTTCCAGGAAGGTCAGGGTCAATGTATGCGGTTCCTTCCCACATAAAGGGCGCTGTGGACTTAACTTCTTGAAGGCGGCTGGCATTTGGTGTGGATCGGTGTTCACGGTTTAGGAGGCCAATCAGTAGGAGGCAGGTCACAGCATTTGCAAAAGTAGACCAGTAACGCCTGCTGAGACCC
>NW_021896991.1:0-610 GCF_006229205.1 Suricata suricatta
GGCGGCCCATCTCAGATCCCAAGGGAACAGATTCAAGCTCAACAAAAAAAGAAAAACAAAACAACCCCAAACTCGCTCTGGCCTCCCCTTCAGCCCCAGAGACACAGACCCCTAGGACAAGCTGAGCGGTCTGAGAACCCCCCTAGGGTCCCCACATCTACTGGCTCCTACATTCCTGCATAAGGGGCCTCCCAGAGCACAGACTGCCCAGAGCCGTGGAAAATAGCAGCCCTACAGGGCAACAGAAGAGAGAAGCAGGGATTTCAAATATTTGTTGCAAAGTTATGCATTGGTTGGGTCTTCAGCTATTAGAAGGAACAAATTTCTTAAAGCATACCAAGTTCCAAGGATTACTCAATTATTTTAATATAGCCAGATACTGCATGATCAATATGAATCCCTGTATTTTTAATGGGAATCATTATTCAAAATATGTCACTGCCCAATCAATACAAAGTTAAAACCCATCAATATTTAAATTTTTCCAATTGACATCATATCATTCTATCCGGGAAAGAGCTCAGCGGATCACAAAATCCATTATTTAATCTTTGAAGTTTCCAGAGTTCAGAATTAAACACCACTCCGTGTCATTAGCTGCCCAAACAGA
>NW_021896992.1:0-610 GCF_006229205.1 Suricata suricatta
TATAAATTCTTTGGGTGATTACAGACCAAAATGCATCATGTACCATTGACTGATTTTCAAGTTATTACATTTTTTTCTCTGCTTTCCTGATAATCCTAGTATCTTAAACACTTTAATTGTATTTATTCCTCCCATCTTTTGTGTTATTACTCTCATGCGTTTTAATTGTACATATGTTTTAATATTTTTTATTTTTTAAATGTTTTTATTCATTTTTGAGAGACAGAGAGAGACAGAAAACTAGCAACATAAGGGCAGAGAGAGGGAGACACAGAATTTAAAGCAGGCTCCAAACTCTGAGCTGTGAGCATAGAGCCCGACACGGGGCTCAAACCCACGAACCACAAGATCATGACCTGAGCCGAAGTTGGGCACTTAACCAACTGAGCCACACAAGTGCCCCATACAAAGTTTTTAAATACCACAAAATATCATTTTGAACAATCAATTCTATTTATCCATCAATTCACTATTTCCTGTGCTCCTATACCTTCCATTCCCATGTTTCTGTCTAAAATAATTTCCTTTCTGCATAAAGAACTTCTATTGATATTTCTTTTAAGAAATGCCTGCTAATGACTAACTTTCTCAAGCTTAATTTATAAAAAAA
>NW_021896993.1:0-610 GCF_006229205.1 Suricata suricatta
CTGCTAGCAATACTCCCCTTAGGATTAGAAGTGTGAAAAATGAAGGATAGAGGTAACCATATTGAAGGGCAAGCAAGCTGGTGAACAAAGATGCTATAGGATCCAAGAGCCATGGAAGAATGAATAGGAGAAACAGACTTCCCTGTGGGCTGATGTCAAGTGGTGAGTGAACTGCCATTTCTCAAAATGATTCTTGAGAAAAATATATGTAATATATATTACTACATAAAAAATTTACATTTATTGGGTACCTGTTACCTCTGTGCTTTATAGATACAATCTCATTCTTCAGAATAACCATACCAACTGGTCCTAGATAGTTTGATTTTTTTCACATCAGAACACTAAGGCCCAAGAGTAAGCTTCCAGGCTGGTGTGCAGGGAGGTGAACCCAAGAAAGGACCAGCAGACTCCCTAAGCTGTGAAACCAGAAAGACCAAAGCAACTGGAGTTTTCAGCAGGAAATATCAGAAGATGAGAAAGAGAGAGGGAGAAAGAAAAATGATATAACCACAAATTCAAAAACCTCAATAAAACCCATCCACCCACCCACCCACACACACACGTGAAAATAATTACACCAAGACACATCATAATTTACTGCTCACAG
>NW_021896994.1:0-610 GCF_006229205.1 Suricata suricatta
AGAGAGAGAGAGACCAAGAAATAGATTTTTATTTATAGAGAACAAACTGGTGGTTACCAGAGGGGAAGTGGGAAGGAGGATAAATGAAACAGGTGAAGGGGATGAAGAGTACACTTACCACGATAAACACTGAGTAATGTATAGAATTTTTGAATCACTATATTACATGCCTAGAACTAATATAACATGTGAGTTCATTATACTGGAGTTAAAATTGAAACTTAAAACAAAAAGCATGTGCCAATCTGCCATGTGAGTGCCTGGGTACAAAACATCTGTCTGCTACAGGACAACAGTGATAGGTGTGGTAATGAAACTCTAAATCTCCATTTATCATGGATATGATAAAACAACTTCTTCACGGAGTTGCTGAGAGAATCAAAAGAATAAGTAAAACTTGTAACACATTATCTAATACATAATAAGTGTTCAGTATATGTTAGCTACTAAAATTACATTTATGTTTTTTCTTTTATTTTCCAGTTTTATTGAGATATAATTGACATACATCACTGTGTAAGTCAGGTGTACAAGATAATGGTTGACTTACATAACTATTCTGAAACGATTACCATAATAAGTTTAGTTAGCATGTATCACCTCATATATA
>NW_021896995.1:0-610 GCF_006229205.1 Suricata suricatta
CAGTATCTCAACAGCATGACTATGTTATTTTACAGTCATTTTACAGACGGGACAAAAACATGGGACTTGGGCGAACTGAGATCCACCCGGGTAGGAAGTGCTGGGGTTAAGACCTGGGCCTGGATCTAGACAGCTCTCAAGTCTGTGCTTTTGCCGCTTACTTTTCTTCACTTCTATGGAATCTTCTAGTGTCTCCATGATAAGCAGGATACCTTTCAACGTCTACTCAATGAAAAATATTTTGTTTGGACCTGTTACCTAATTTTATCAGTGGCACTTCAGGGTATTAAAACGATCATAGTTTTTCTCCTCTAATCTACTAATAAATTAATTTTAGGGCTGTATTTCCTAATGTTGAACTGTCCTTGCATTTCTAAAATCAACTCTACGTAGCGATAGTCACATTACACTTTTCATATTCATATAGCGGTGGAATGTTACGTTTAATTCACCTGCATTGATTCATTTTCCAGTGTGAGCTGAGCCTTCACTTTTTTATTTTTAGATTTGAAGTACTTTGTTTTAGATGTGCCTCTCAGAAAGAGTATATCATTGAATTGCATTATTGATTTATTTTGTCTTTAACCTGAGGATTCACACCAATTACCTT
>NW_021896996.1:0-610 GCF_006229205.1 Suricata suricatta
TCTCTCTCTCTCTCTCAGAATAAAGAAAACTTTTAAAAAATAAAATAAAACAATTAAGTAGTGAGCATAAAACTGTGTGGCCTTATGGCATGATTAAAAAAAAATTGTTAAATGTGCCACATTATGTTATATTTAGGTTTGTGTCAAGTTTGTTTTGAAACACAGTTTTCTTATTCCCTATGAGTTCTTCAATGAATTTTGATTCATTTCAGCAAAATTCCATCTATTGTCTATTTTTTCTGTTGCACAGTAGAAGATGAGTTCAGCCAAGTGCTAGGAAATATTTCATCCCTTTGTTAAGACCATGATGGGTAGATAGAATCTTATTACTGAGCAGAACATTAGAAAATAATTTTGGTTTAATTGTTGGTTATCTACTGTATTATAATGATTTATAAAAAATATATACTTAGTTACTTAAATGACCAAAATCTATTTCTTAGATATATTTGATCTTTATTCACAGCTCCTGAAAATACTTGGGAGCCATAAACCTGACACAGATGTCTTATGACTAATGAAGGGGACTCTTGGACCCCACCCATAGGTGGGGCCTGGTTACAAAAAGACTAATCATGTGATAGGAAGGTTGGAACTTTCAGCTCCACCC
>NW_021896997.1:0-610 GCF_006229205.1 Suricata suricatta
GAGCACAGTGAGAACAGCCAGGAGTGAGCACAGAGGAGGGTGAAGACCTGGGAGAGGGCAGAGAGCAAAGGATGACGACTGCCCGGCCGGGGACTGCGGCTTTGGCCCGGGGGTCAGGGGAAGCCAACGACAAGACTCCCGAGGTTCGGATTTGCTCAGGAGGCCCTCGGGCAGCTAGTGGGAGGCTCTCTGGAAACAAGGCCAGGAAGGAGGACCAAGCAAGCGAGGCCGAGGCCCAAGGCCGGCAGGCGTGAGCCCGCACTGCATGGAGATCATCAGGACAAGCGAGGGAGGGGAGAGGAGCACACGTCTAGCTTGAGGAAACGTCCAAGGAAGTGGAAGAAGTTAACCCTGACACCACTTACCTGGTGAAACCCTGCTATGGTGTCCGCTCCATACTCGCTCTGGATTATCGGCTTCCGGTAGGTCCTGTACCAGTTCTCGAACTGGGTTGCCAGCTGCAGCTGAATCACCTCCATGTGGCCATAGTCGTGATACCAAGAGTAGTAACTATTCACGCAGATGACGTCCACGTACGGCGCCTAGGACGAGAGCGTCGAACTTGTTCACAAACCAGGAGACTGTAAAGGAGCCCTAGGCTCACAGACTC
>NW_021896998.1:0-610 GCF_006229205.1 Suricata suricatta
ATACCCATTGAGCCCTTGTTCCCATATCCCACATAAAATCTTTAAACTTGAGCTCCATGTTCTGTTACTCTTCTCGGTCTCAGTAGTCAATCTACTCTCCGGGTTGATAGAGAAAATAGAAACCATTGGATGGGAATATTAGCCTCATAAGTAAGTCAAGTCTTTATGTTTGCCTCTATCTGTTACCTTTTTCTCTTCTGTTCCACTCATTGCAGTGGAACTTGAATTCCCCCACTTTCTTGGCTCTGTCCCTTTACATATAATCAAGGGCAGTACAAATATTCTGCTTCCTTTCTACTTAATCTCTTAGATATCTTTCTTCACTGTCTCTATACCATCCTCCTTTCTGGCCTTAATTTGATCACCCTGTTTGCACTGTCTAAAATGATGTTCATATTATGGGAATTATATTGAATTTATACAAGGTAAAGAAAGCAATGTCTTGGGGTGCCTGGGTGGTCCAGTTGGTTAAGCATCATGACTTTGGCTCAGGTCATGATCTCACAGTTTGTGAGTTCGAGCTCCATGTCAGGCTCTGTGCTGACAGCTCAGAGCCTAGAGCCTGCTTCAGATTCTGTGTCTCCCTCTCTCTCTGCCCCTCCCCTGCTCA
>NW_021896999.1:0-610 GCF_006229205.1 Suricata suricatta
TCTCTCTCTCTCAAATCAACTAAAAATAAATAAAAATAAAATTACAACACAAATTCATTAAGCCCCTCTAATGACATTTGGAATATTCGTTATTAGAAAAAGAAAGAGTTTTATGCTCTACCCACTGAGCCAGCCAGGTGCCCCTAAACCATGCATGTATTTGAGCAAAGAACATGTCTAGCCAGAGGAACATAGAGAGCAAGGACCCTGACCAGCTAATATGCCTGGCTTGGTCATTGACCAACGAAAAGGCCACTTGTAATATGCAACAGAATGAGAGTTCTTCCCCTTTCCATACTCTGTTTCCTATTGAAGCATAAATCTTTGTCACATACTCAACTATTAGGGAAGAAAATATCAGAAGTCACTATGCTGGTTTTATACCAAGCAGTCTTCCCCGTCCCTTTGCAATTTAAACAGCTGTGAACCCTGTTGGACTTGTCGAAAGGAATCATCGAGGTGGAGGCTGGTGCAGTGAGTATTTGAAAACTTGACTCCTTAGTGCAGAGGGCCATTCTCATTGTGTTTAAGGTGTGCAGAGAGCCTGCATGACACTGAACCTGTGCTGAGGCTGTGGTCAGCAAGGCTTCTTACCTTCTCCCTGTGGTGT
>NW_021897000.1:0-610 GCF_006229205.1 Suricata suricatta
CTGCTTTATGCCCCAGTATGTGATCAATCTTGGAGAATGTGCCATGTGCACTCGAAAAGAAGGTGCATTTCCTATCTGCAGGATGCAGAGTTCTAAATATATCTATCAGTTCCATCTGTTCCAATGTGTCGTTCAGGTCCATTGTTTCCTTAGTGATTTTCTGTCTGGTTGATCTATCAATTGCTGACACAGCAGTTTTTAAAATAACATTTATGGATATTTTAACAGTATGTTCTTTATTTATTTTTTTAATATATTTTTTAATGTTTTGTTTATTTTTAATACAGAGAGAGACAGAGCATGAGAGGGGGAGGGGCAGAGAGAGAAGGAGACACAGAACTGGAAGCAGGCTCCAGGCTCTGAAGTAGCTGTTAGCACAGAGCCTGACGTGGCGCTGGAACCCACGAATGTGAGATGACCTGAGCCGAAGCCGGAGGCTTAACCGACTGAGCCACCCAGGCGCCCCAACAGTATGTTCTTTAATGAGAGGAAAATTCTGGGAGTGCCTGTGTGGCTCATTCAGTTGAGTGTCTGATTCTTGATTTTGCTCACGTCATAATCTCGCAGGTTGGGGATTAAGCCCTGCATCAGTCTCCATGCTGCAGGTGCA
>NW_021897001.1:0-1371 GCF_006229205.1 Suricata suricatta
CACTCACCTGCTGTAAACAAGGCCATTTAACACTTAGGTCCTAGCTCTCTTGTATTGTTGATTGCTTTGTGCAGCGTCTGCTTTGAAGGCAGAAATGAAAACAATGGGCTCAATTCGCTCTGAGCCGGCGGGATTTTAAGTTACTTAACTTCTCTGAGTCTCGGTTTCCATATGAAAACTATGGGTGATAACTTGACAGGCAAATGTGAGGACACTTAAGTGCTTCGCTTCCCTCCCCCTAACACATAGTAGGTGCTCAATAAGTGTTGAACTGAAAAAGAGGGCAGGAACAATGTCTCGTTCTTCCGTCTCTCGTATAACTTGGTTTGGGCTACAAAGAAAAAGCGGGGTGAATGTTACTTTTCCTTATTTCCAGCTGACACAGCTCACCTCCGGCCTCAGGAAACCGAGGAGAGTATGTCTTTTCCCTTCACAGTGATAATTAGTCCACATGAACGTCATCACAGAGGGACAGTAATACTTTGTAGATGACTCATTTACATGGTTTTAACACTTATAAAGGGTCTCTGTCTCTTTTTTACATTTATTATCTCGTTTGATTCTTCCAGTAACTCCTGGAGTGCATGTAGGAAGAGGGTCATTAAATCTTACACACCAGAAATCTGAGCTCAGTGTGGTAAACAACAGCATGCCGCTTTTACCCTAATTCACACTTCACAAAGCGTTTAAAAGCCACTTTCTTATTTACTTACTAAAATATCCTAAAAGTGCTTAAATTTTAATGCCCTTAAAAACTTCTAACTATCAATGGGACCGCTAGCCCCGGCCTGACCTCTGTGCTACTAAGAGCGAAGAATTGTTTTTTTAAAGAAAATGCAAGTATGTGGACTGCATGTTAAAGCGCCCATGGGCTTCGTGGCCCCTGGCGTCCGGGAAATTAACCCCGGGGAAGGTCAGGTTTTACTTTGTAACAAGCCAGTCATTTGAATTCTCCGCAAGTTTCTCTTTCTTCCTGACTCACCAGTCTCTCAGTGCTCTTCAACCTACAGATTCACAAAACTGAGAGAGAGCCTGGTAGGCCTCTGGGACGTACAGTATACCCCGAGGTAGCCGATCTTCTCTTCGTTTGTTTCCTCCCCGGGAGTTCACGGGCATCCTGAAGTTGGTGGGTCTCCCTCCTGCGGGATTTTTATGTTTTTCATGTACATTCACTTGTAACAAGACCCTGAATTCCATAAATAACATCATATTGTATTATCCTTCTGTTACTTGTTTCCCTTACGACAGCTTGAGATTTTTTTATATTGATATTCGCCATTTTAACTGTTATGATTTCAATGCATGAAAATCACATAGGTTATTTATTTGCTACATTTCTCCACGAGTTGGCAAAAGTTTTCTGAAAAGGGC
>NW_021897002.1:0-610 GCF_006229205.1 Suricata suricatta
TATTATTAAAACTTACTATGAACTTCAACTACATTTTATTAAACTTACTATGAATCTGCAGTGTAATATGAGCACAGGAATAGACAAAAACATCAATGAAACAAATTCAAAAGCAGGGAAACAGATCCAAGTTATGAAAGACCTTCACTTATGATAAAGATAACGTGTCAATTCAGTGGGAAAAAAATTATTCAATAAATAGTGCTGGAAAACTTAGCTATCAGTGTGGAAGGAAACAATCATATCTAATACCATAATGAATCTTCAACATCAGAATATTTAAATAAACAAATATAAAAGTAAAATAAAATATTAGAAGAAAATATTAAGAAAAGTTTTATAATATTGTGATGTAGATGACCATCCAAACAATATAAGAAATGCTTAGCTATAAAAGAAAAAAATTGACAGATTTGATTGTAGAAATATTAAAAAGCTTCAGTAATGAAGGGAAAAAACCTAAACAAAGTCAAAGATTATATTGATTATAATGGGATAAGAACTCATATATGCTATCAAGAAAAATACCAGCCACCTAATTTTCAAATGGATAAATTATATGAATAAGCAAAGAGAAAATATGAAAATCTATATATAAAAAAGACATTAA
>NW_021897003.1:0-610 GCF_006229205.1 Suricata suricatta
TGGCAAGTGAATGAATAAAATAATGTATTTTATGTAATGGTAGTTTTGAATGCAATTTTTGCTTCCACTCTTGATACTGTATTTAAACTAAAATCAAAACACAAAGGCTTAAAAAAAACCAGTGCAAACAGGATGCTTTATATTTCCACAAACGTTAATATACTTATCAACCAATGATCTTGCTCTCATAATCGGTAGACCCAAGAAAGACAAGAAAGCCCAGGTTGAAGGGACTAATTTGAATAAAACAAACACTTTGTCCTAAATTCTTAGACAAGTCTCTCTAAAATTATTTTTCTCAAAGAGCTCTCCAAATTTTGGAACCTAGAAGACTATTGGTACAAGTAGTAAACAGATAAAACATAAGTAGTAAATTTTGAGAAAGTAGAAATTTCTTTTTTCTTACAGTTATAAAAGTGACTAGAAAAATAGACTAAATTTTGACTTTGACTTCAAAATAAACATTACAGTGGGAATCTGTGAGTGGATTTAATTAGTCTTGGCTATTAATAAATTGCAAATGCTCATGTTTACTGTTCCATAGCAATTTTTTACTAAATATTATTCTTTCAAGTCTCAGAGTATACCTCACATTTTAAAAACTGAAATC
>NW_021897004.1:0-610 GCF_006229205.1 Suricata suricatta
AATGGTCGTGTCCTTCGCGCACCTCCCTTTAGGTCGGATTTTGGCACCATTGCCCTCTGCCTTGTAGGCTGGATTCTACTTGGGCCTTCTTTCTCCTAGAAGTTCCATGATGAAGGTGTTTCTGAAAATATAAACGTAGTTCTGGTTTTAGCCCTCCGAATTTAATTTCCAAGGTGTTTGGGCATCCTGTGTTAGTAACAGCAGGGCCGTGGTCCGTTGAAATGGCAAGAGAGATCACGTGCTGTTCACCGGGCTTGATTTCCCATGAGAGCATCTCCGTGGGTCCGTGCCCTGGGCATTAGTCAGACAGTGGCTGGTGACCGGGGGAGTCCCATAAAAATGGCTTGAAATCCAATTTGGCTCAGCCACCGTGACTCAGATAATTTAGGACAAAAATTGGAGTTTCTCCCACCATAACTAAAGTGGAACTGTGGACTCTGAAGATACGAGATCGTTTTATTTTATTTATTTATTTTTTTTACTGGGAAAGGAAAAACTTTATTATTTTATTTTTTTTACGAGATCATTTTAAAAGGTGACTCAACAGTTCTAGTCCAGTCCTGACATCCTCCTCTGCCGTCGGCCCCGCGCCTCCTGATGTCTGGGAAAT
>NW_021897005.1:0-610 GCF_006229205.1 Suricata suricatta
CATCATTAGTGTGCTACGGGGCTGAGCTAGTCATTAAAAGACCTTGGTTTTGTCCTGAATCTTGCATCTCTACCTGGCTAGGCTTCTCTTCTTCTGAAATTACGCCAACGGGAGGTGTTCTGCAGACTGCTATCCCCTGTCCTTAATGCCTCTGATTTTTATCTGAGGTCACATTCTTTAAGGGTGCAGAATAGGTTCCCAGAACAATGGCAACAAGGAAAGTCAGGTGCTTTATGCCGTATATTTTATCATTAAAAACCCTCTGTTTTTCTGTTAAGTGCTAAATTAATCAAGATTATAAAGTTGGCATCCCTCCCCATTCTTCACTTACTCTTCGAAGATGAAGATAGTGAGCAATAATTACGATGTGTGACTGCCGCAGGTCCAGGGCATTATGGGAGCCTTCCGCGTTGTAAAACGTGTCCAGGATGCTATCCTTCGCCTTTTGGGCTAACAATTCACTTGCAGAGAACATTTTTAAAATGTATTAATTCAAGATGTGCCAGATTTCATAAGGCAAATTTTTACAGCAAATGTCACGTTTCTGAGTGTGCGATCAGAGTGATCAGAGGGACGAGTCTGAAGCTTTGTCACCCCTCGCCCTGGTCCC
>NW_021897006.1:0-610 GCF_006229205.1 Suricata suricatta
ACTCAGTGAGTAATACCAGCTCTGGCACCCAAGATATTTTGGATAGTGACCAATTTCTTCTTTAAGTAGAGGGCAGGGGCAGTGTATAATACCCAGCTAATTCTTGGTACTGCGTTTAACAAGGATAAAGCGAGTGAATACCTTTGATCATTCTGTCTTTTGGCATTTAGCAATATTTACCTTCTTGCTACATGAATCAAAGCAGTGGCTTACCTAGGAAGGGGTGTTCCTTCTAGACCGCAAAACATTTCCCAGTTCTTTAGATCCCAGGCACATGGATCTAATACTTATGAAGTCTAGCTGGACTTAACTCTGTGCTTTGAATGTGTTCAGTCACTTACAGAGTGATATGGGCATGGATTTCAGTAATCAATTATATTGCTTTAGTCTCGGGCATTATTGGTAGCTTTCTAAGCTTGAACATCAGACTTTTCAACACCCTTGTCTCAGTAGCTTCCAGTGTTGTCTTCTGACTCCCTTGGTCCCTGTGGAAGCAATTCCACATCATCTGTCTACGGATACTTTATGTTTGCTTCTGGAAGGATATATTTTCCAAGATACTCCAAAGAATATTAAGCCACACACTGATTGTAGGAATCAACCTTTTTTT
>NW_021897007.1:0-610 GCF_006229205.1 Suricata suricatta
GACCCAGAGGAGTGATCTCCAGAGGCTGCTGAGTCCTGAACCCTACTCTGACCTTCTTTTGCAGGTGGGATTGTAGGAACTTGAGGAAGAAAAAAAGGGAGAGCACTTACCAATTGTGCAGCTGACAGATGCAGGAGGCAAGCAAGATTACAGAAGACAAAAGCATGCAAGGCAGGGGTATCTGGTCTCAGACAACTGCATGACCCCCCTTTTTAAATCTTCCCTGCCACATTTCCTTCTCACCCCAGCCCACTCCAAATTTGTTTGGACTTGTCCAATCTCTCTTTTCAGGTCTTTACCTAAACTTCACTTCTCAGGGAAAAAAAGACCTTATTTTAAATTGAAGCCCTCTTTCACATTCTTCCAACATGCTTTATGCTTATTCCTGTTATACTTTTTCTTCTTAGCATTTCTCACAATTTAATATGTCATATCTTTATTTTTATTTCTTTATTTTTGCTTGTTTTCCATCTCTCCCACTCCCACCAGAACTTAAGGTGCAGTATGTGAGACTGCTTTTTCTGGTTTATTGACTGGTGTGTCCCCAAAACTTGAGGCAGTTCCTGTCACAGAGTCGCCACTCATTAAATATTTGTTGAATAAATGAAAT
>NW_021897008.1:0-610 GCF_006229205.1 Suricata suricatta
CAAATTTGCAGGCTGGAATTAGATTAGCAGTTGCTTAAACCGGGGTGGGGAGGGATAGGAATGGGGAGTGATTGCTACTGGCCAGATGTTTCTCGGGGGAGGGGGGTGAGACAAATGTTCTATACAGATTATGACCGCAATTGCACGACTCCCTGAATATACTAAAACTAATTTATTATACACTTTAGATGGCTGAATTCTGTGCATTGCGAAGTATATCTCCAAGATGCTGGAAAAGAGAAAATACTCGGGTTAGTGGAATATCACAAACGTAAGCAGAGAGCTGAGATTGTATAAAACGATTTCAGAGAATGGCAGACTGTGTAACTGGCTGGAGAAGATGATGAGTGTGTGTTGTAGGCGGGCGATGCATAGTGAGAAAGTAAATTCGAAATGCAGAAGGTCTGCCCAAGGAGCGCACTCTGATGACGTCACTCTGCTTAATGAATAATGGGAATCAATGAAAACTTCTGAGCAGGAGCGCAATTTGATCCCAACAGTGCTGTAGGAAGATTCATTTTGGTATGGTAGGAATTTTAGTTTAGATACACATCATTTTTGCATTTTAAAATGCCATCATTACATGCCAACATTATTTATCATTTTTTTT
>NW_021897009.1:0-610 GCF_006229205.1 Suricata suricatta
GCATATTTAACATTTTTCCAATATACACTTTAGCTAATCATACAAAATTTTACAATCATATGCAAAGTATGATCCCAATTTGGAAAAAGAATTTTTTTAAAAACCTACATATGTATATGTGTTTGTCTGGGAGAAGGAAAAGGAAGATGAGGAGAACATTAGCTCACAGTGATCTCCCTCAGAGATGAAGATTGAAGGTGAAGAGAGTCATTTTATTGCTGCTGTTTCTGTTTATATCAGTTATTACAGTGAGTTGTACTACTCTTATAATTCAAATGATTAAAATTATAAGAATGTTTGAAACCTTTTACATTTTTAAAAAATATTTCTTTTCTTTGATCTAACTAGCCCCCCTCTAAAACCCTACCTAAGAAAATGATTGTATTTGTGGGTGAAGAAATGAATACACAGAAGAAAGTTGGAAGGAAATATGTTGACATGTCAATGGTGGCCTTCTGAGTGAGTGATATGACTATGGGTATTTTTTCTGTTTTATTTTCATATTTTTATAGTTTCTTTCTATATTATAAGCAGGATGTGTAACTTTGATATGCAGGAAAAAATAAGGTGATTAACAAGAACACAAAACTTTTCTTTTTCTCTAAAATGA
>NW_021897010.1:0-610 GCF_006229205.1 Suricata suricatta
CCACCTAGCCACCAGGGTAAGGACTCCAGATGGACAACAGAGGAAATATGAGTATCAGTTGTATCCCCAAGATCAGCTACAGTGACGGGGATGGTAGTTTATTGCACTAAACTTCTTTTAGGTTTCCCCAGATTACCTGTTCTCAGATAGAGTGAACATATTATGTAATACAGGTGGAATCAAGGGGCACGAACATGGAGTGTTGCGAATGTCATGGTGTACCACCAGGTCTCTCCTACAGGACCAAGACATTCATTCTTCCACCTGCCAATAGTGTTGGCTGCTGGTGGCTCACAGCTTAATCCCTTCCAGAAATTGCCCATGGCCAAAGAGAGTTGCCTCAATCAAGGTTAATCCTTCCCCACAGGGCAGCCCATATCAGTTCAATGCAACTATGAAGTTTGGATGAACTCCAAACTTCTCCATGACATCAACTGAAGATTTTCTTCAGACTGTATTACAACCCAACTTTTCTTTTCCCTCTGCCCATTTATCCTTCCTTTAGTTTCTCACAGATATGGTTCCCAGGAGCACTACTCAATAAAACTTACTGCACACAATCTCCACCTCAAAAGCTGTTCAGGGAAGCTAACCTGAGAAACATATGTTG
>NW_021897011.1:0-610 GCF_006229205.1 Suricata suricatta
GGGGAAAGGCAACGGGAAACTGGACCACAAGTGAAACAACGTTACAGTCACGCTAAGTCTCCGGCTGTGTTCACGACGTGTCTCCGCCAGGGGGACGCGTGCCAGAGCGTTCTGGGGGCGTCACGACATCCCCAACGCTGCTCTCTGAACTGCGGAACAGGACCTCCAGGGTGCTGGTCACAGGGTCTGTAACGAGAGAGGCGGAGAGCAGAGGTGGCGAAGTGCCAGACTGGCTCAGCCTTCTGTTTCCTGGAGGCTGTAAGGTTTTAAAAGTGAATAGTTGGAGAAAAGCAGAAAAATCACGATGGCAGAGTAGCAGCCGAAGGACGAGGAAGCGTTCTGAGAGGGGGTAGCACGGGTGTGGACGGGGAGGGAACACGGAGCCCGCCTCCGGGGTGGGAATTCCTCTCTAGGCCTGAGTTCCTTGACCCCGAGGGCTGGTGGTAAGTGGGGGGTTGGGCTTGGCCCCGATGCTTTCCTGGGTCTGGGTCTGCCAGGTCTCTGACAGCTTATTCAAGGCACATGTCACCAAGACCGCAAGGCGGGAGGAGGTCCTGAGAGCCGAGGCAGCTCACCCACCCCTGCATCCTTCAGGGCACCATAGCGGACG
>NW_021897012.1:0-1371 GCF_006229205.1 Suricata suricatta
TCGACATCAAAACAGAGATCTAAATCCAAAATTATCTGACTCCAAAGCTCATTCTCTCCCACTGATTTTATGGTGTACAAGGCAAACATCATTCTTCTTTTTACAAGTAAGGAAACAGATTGAGAGTAATTAATTTGTTCAACATAAATTAGAAGATAAATATTTGAAACTAGGCTTTCTGACTTATCGTTTAAAATACTTTAAACTGGGGTGCCTGTGTGGCTCAGTCAGTTTACCATTAGACTTTGGCTCAGGTCATGATCTCACAATCTGTGGGTTCAAGCCCTGCATCGGGCTCTGTGCTAACAGCTCAGAGCCTGGACCCTGCTTCAGTTTCTGTGTCTCCCCCTCTCTCCGTCCATCCCATGCTCATGCTTTGCCTCTCAATAATAATTTTTTAAAATATTTTAATTTCAAGTCATTGGCTCTACTGGTTTTGTGTATGTGCTGTATGTTAGCACTTTAAGTAAATTAATGAGGTGAATACAAATTCATAGAACATTTTCTTACTGAATTTTTCTGAATGTGAAACTAAAATTTCCAAATATTTAAAGTTTCTGTCACATTAGAACTCTTGAAATTCTTTTACTCTAGCCCTATAGAACAAGTGAATAAA
The DNA here is from genome assembly GCF_006229205.1 of Suricata suricatta. NCBI lineage: Eukaryota > Metazoa > Chordata > Mammalia > Carnivora > Herpestidae > Suricata > Suricata suricatta. The sequence continues at coordinate 617 of NW_021897012.1, forward strand.
TTTAAGAGCAACTTCTCTTGCTAACCAAACACTAATTAATAATCCAGGTCTTATCTCTGACACTTCACAACTGAAACCATGCTATCATGAAACCATGTTACATACAATAACTGATAAATTCTCAAACTTGAATTATGGGCTTTCATCAAGAATGAGTGAAATTTTAACCTAGATTTAAAAACTGTGAATATGAGAAGTCATAGCACATTGGAGTGAGGTGGGTATCCATCCATATCAAGGATCAGCCTGGTGAGAAGCACCTAAGCCTGAAAAAAATGAAACTGGTGTCCCCAAGAGGGCATGGTCTGGAGTGTTGTGCCCAAGTGAATCCTCACAGATAGATGGCCCAAGTCAGAACCCAAGAATAACAATGAAAATAACCCCTGATGAGATATGGTGGAATCTAGAGGAATAAGAACAGTAATTATTTCAACCTATGAATTGAAAAGAAACCAAGAATCCCCACTTCGATAAGTAAACAAATAAATAAACAGAAAGTTTGCTGACAGATGTGATAATTACAGAATTCAGCGTACTCCCTATAAAACTCTTATGAATTGTCAAAGGAAGAATAGTAACTTCATAGTTCAAGAAGCCTGTAAGACAGGACATTATTCATGTGGTCATAGGAAGTATTATCAATGACGGACAAAAATAAAATCCCCCTCCATCTGGTAAAATGCAATGAGAAGAACCATCGTATCGCTTCTGTGGTATTCTGCCAAATGCACACAACCTAGATCAAACCATGCAGA
>NW_021897013.1:0-610 GCF_006229205.1 Suricata suricatta
AGTAAGACAAGAATCAGAGTAGGTAATCTCAGAAAATCATTGCTTTGGAGAGAAGCATGAATGATGGAAATAAGTGGTCTGGTTCAAAACAATGCAGATTGGGGTAAGTAAGTGGTGTATAACATATACTGTCTAACATATATGTACTTAGCACTTAATACATACATATGAATATAGAAATAAATACAGATATGTAGATATGAGTCTACTTAATTGATATATTGTTCTTTCTCTCTGTTTCTCCCTAATCTTTATAATGCCTTTTTATGATGACTATTTTCCTCATTTTATATAGAAGAAAATTGGGCCTGGAGTAATTTCAATAAGTCTTAAAGCTATATATAGCTCTATATTATTTGAAGGTTTTATGGCTCTAAAGCTTGAGTCATGGACCACTTTAAGAAAGAAATCAGAAGATAATGATGGCTAGGACAGTGGAAGACCTGGGCAAGGGTGGGGTATAAAGAAATGGGGTAGCAGTTTTGGTAGTAGACATTCCTGGGTATGATGATAACTCCATCACGTGCCACCTGGATATCTTGGTTAAGATGATTAATTGTCATAAACTTTGGATTCCTCCTCTTTGATACGGGGCTAACAATACTTCCTA
>NW_021897014.1:0-610 GCF_006229205.1 Suricata suricatta
TTACAACAGCATTATTCACAATAGGAAAAAAGTGAAAACAGCCCAAATGTCTATTTAGTGAGTAGATAAACTATTGGTAGAATATCCATACAATGGAATATTATTATTCAGCCTCGAAAAGGGAGGAAATTCTGATACGTGGTACAACATGGATGAACTTTGGAGACATTAGACTCAGTGAAATAAGACACAAAAGGACAAATGTTGTATGATTCCATGTATATGAGGTACTAGAGAAGTCAGTTTCATAGGGGCAGAAAGCAGATGGCAGCGATCAGGGGCTGGGAAGAGGGGAAATGGGGAATTATTATTTAATGGACACAGAGTTTGAATTTGGGATGACAAAAAGTTCTGCAAACGGAGGGGATGGTTGCACGGCAGTGTGAATGCACTTAATGCCACCGAATCATACATTTAAAAATGTCTAGCCTGGTAAATTTTATGTTATGCTCATTTTATCACAATAAGAAAAAATGCCGTTTATCTCAGGTCTTTGAAACTCAGTGTGGCAGTCCATTTGACATAATGAGTTTCTCATCTAAAGACTGCTCTCCCCGTGGAAAATCAAAGCCTACCTGTAGAAGTGGCATATGGGGACGATTTGGTTATA
>NW_021897015.1:0-610 GCF_006229205.1 Suricata suricatta
TGTCAGGCAGAGAAGGATAGATACCATATGTTTGCATTCATAGGTCTAACAGGAGAGACCTGGCAGGGGACCATGGGGAGAGGAAGGGGGAAAGAGAGCAGGGAAGAGTGAGGGACACAGACCAAGGGAGACTACTGAATACTGGAGACGAACCATGGACTGAAGGTGGGGGGGGAGGGGGGAGAGGGTGATGGTCATGGTGGGGGGCACTTGTGGGGAGAAGCACTGGGTGTTATATGGAAACTAATTTGACAATAAACTATTATAAAAAGAAAGAAAAAGAATCAAACCTACTGCAAAAAAAAATGCACCTGTATATCACATTAAATATAATTTATATACAACTACACAAGAGTTGAGTTGAAATAGACCAATGGACATGTAGACATTTAAATAAGCATGTTTTTAAATCTATTTTACAATTTTCATATTTTGAAGCCAATCACTTTGGAAAACTCATACATTTTCATGAATCCTTAAAAAGTTTAAAGACCTTTACCTCATCATTTTGGGACCTTGGTGATAAGAAGTCCAGATCCTTGGTCTAGTAGATAACAGCTCAGGTCTGGGGTCTCAAGGAGGCAGCAGAAAGGACCAGAACTTGACTCAG
>NW_021897016.1:0-610 GCF_006229205.1 Suricata suricatta
CCCAAGATATGTGCTTTGTATCTCACTATACACTACATATCTTAGTATATAGGCTTCTAGAGACCAATACTCTAAATCATTTAGTGTTGTATTCTTAGCACTTAACATAGAGCCTGGACATAACAGGCAGTTAATAAATATTCATTGCATATGGTACAGTCTATATTTTTTCAGTACCTTGGAACAGTACGAAAGTCTTTTTAGTATTTTGGAGATAGTATATTGTGATCGCTCTATCCTTCCTTAGAATATGGATCATGATCATGACGATGTAAGATAATGTTACTTTTGATATAAGAATAGATACTATTATTCCTGCATTTAGGCTATGCTGGTTATAGTTGACACAACATGAACATTGTATAGACACAAGCAAAAGGAGAGGATTTTTTGTTTTTTGTTTTTTAAAGTTTATTGGGAACATAAACTTTCAGCTAGTCCTAAAGCATCTACCAACTCTCTCACTTGTTTATATAGAAACAGGAAGGATGGTTCAAAACTGAAGATGGGCAAGGAAGGTGGCCAAGTACGTAGGGTTGTTCCTACACCAGCCTGGGAGATGGTACTATGAGTCTTTATGTGACTGGGATCCGGACCTGATGGGTCAAAC
>NW_021897017.1:0-610 GCF_006229205.1 Suricata suricatta
TCTGAGTCTCAAATTGGGGCAGCTTCACTCCACATCTGTAATTTGACTTGTTTTCTTACAGATGAGGTGCCAGGTAGAGGTGAGTGTGGACTGGCAAAAAAATATTTTTATAACTGAAACAGCAGGGCAAAGAGTCTTCTACTGATAGGCAGCATCACCAGATCAGGGAGGCAGGGTTTGTTCCTGATGCTTTAATCATAGTATCTGGTCAATTCTCTGGGGTTTTGGACCAGCACTATTTTCAGTGAAAATAGCGTGGGCTTCCTATGCTCATAATGTGCCCACTCAGTATAGTTTCTGTGTAGATTATCGTCCTGTCCCAGCCATAGTTTCCCAGATGCGGATCCCATGTAAGCAGAAGCAGTCTGATTCTTACAATTGAATTACTTCATCATCATCTTCTTCTTCTTTTTTTTTTTTTGTTTTGCTCAAGCATCTTGGGAATGGCCCTCATCAGAACTCTTTGGAGAATAAGAAATGAAACCAGGGCAACCTGAATCAATTTTTTTTGGAAAAAGGAAAATATAGACCCATTATTCCTATAAGCCAATGGAATAGCTTTTGTTTTCCCTTTCTTTTCTCTCTCTCTCTCTCTCTCTCTCTCTCTCTC
>NW_021897018.1:0-610 GCF_006229205.1 Suricata suricatta
CATGTTCTGATCTCAGGGGGAAAGCTCTCCATATTTCCCCATTAAGGATATTAAAGCAGTGGGCTTTCATATGTGGATTTTATGATGTTTAAGTATGTTCCTTCTATCCTGACTTTCTTGAGGGTTTTTATTAAGAAAGGATGCTGTGTTTTGTCAAATGCTTTTTCTGTATCTATTGACAGGATCATATGGTTCTTTTTTTTTTAATGTTTCTGCTTTATTTTATTTTTTAAGTAGTTTATTGTCAAATTAGTTTCAATACAACACCCAGTGCTCTTCCCCACAAGTGCCCTCCTCCATCACCACCACCTCTTCCCACCACCCCCCCCGCCTCCCCCTTCAACCCTCAGTTTGTTTTCAGTATTCAATAGTCTCTCAAGTTTTGTGTCCCTCTCTCTCCCCAACTCTGTTTCCCTCTTCCCCTCCTTGTAGTCCTCCATTAGGTTTCTCCTGTTCTCCTGTTAGACCTATGAGTGCAAACATATGGTATCTGTCCTTCTCTGCCTGACTTATTTTGCTTAGTATGACACCCTCGAGGTCCATCCACTTTCCTACAAATGGCCAGATTTCATTCTTTCTCATTACCATGTAATACTCCATTGTATATATA
>NW_021897019.1:0-609 GCF_006229205.1 Suricata suricatta
CAGTCAGTGGCTCCAAAGATGTCACCAAAGTCGCCATGGCTCTCCACCTCTGCTTTCTGTGGTCGTAGCTCATCCTCGTGCCCCACACGCCGGCCCCCGTCAGCCCTGCCTCCCCCCTCATAACGCGAATGCTTGTGTCAGCTCCCGGGGAAGATGGTCTTTTCCGGAAGCCCAGGCTCAGGGACCCATTTGCCCACGTAGGCCTGACTGGGCCATGTGCCCATCCCTGAGCGAGGGTGGTGAGGTGAGGCACTTGCTCTGAGCCTGCCAAGCCCTCTGTGCTCTGGAAGTAGGATTGATTCTGCCCAAATGCAGGGTGGAGGGGGGTGGAGGCGGGTTCACCACATCCAACCCCTGCCTGTTGGCAGGAGCACTGGGGGCGTGTGGGTCCCTCACCGCGCTCCTGGAGGGAGAACCGTGGCTGCCAGCTCCCCTTACTGAGGTTCAGACGATGCCAGGGGGCTCTTTTCTCCCTGGAACCCAAACCTAATAGGGTCCTGTGTTCCCCAATTCGAGAGTCAAGTAAACATTGCATTGCCATTCTTAGAAAAAATTCCCTAAGGAACCCTAAGTAGAACTCCATGTAGGATTTCTGAATCCTGAAACTCC
>NW_021897020.1:0-609 GCF_006229205.1 Suricata suricatta
TCACAACTAACCAAGTCTATGTCCAAAAGAGTTAAGCCCTTACATACCACAACAGATATAACACAGGTTTCTTTACAAAATAAAAACGGAGGGTAATTGTCACTGAAGCATAAGGCTAACATGCATAAATCACTATCAGGTAGAAAATGAGGTTATCCTCAAGCATTCTTGGAGTCCGAAGATCTGGTTTGAGGACAAACTCTGCTATGTGCTGCGTGATCTGGGCCAGTCATTCAAGCTCTCTGAGCCTCAGGTTTGTCATTTACACAATAAAAATATAACCATCTATCTCATATAGACTGTCCTGAGGATTAGGTGAAGTTTACGTAAGTGTATAGCACTTTGGGAAATGTAATATGCAATAAAATGCAAATTGTAATTCTTGTTTATCTATGTTGTGTTCATTTTATCCTGCCTGAAATGGGAGTAAAATCCTCTGAAAACAGCCCAAAGTATCAAAATCCTGGCATTATTTGTGTGATTTAGTTCCTACATTGGTTTTTGTTTTTAATGTGTGTGTGTGTGTGTGTGTGTGTGTGTATGACATAAAACTGTCCTTGCTTTCTTTCAACTAAGATTTGAAGTATTTGGGAGACTTATATACAATTT
>NW_021897021.1:0-609 GCF_006229205.1 Suricata suricatta
TTTAAGCGCACTCCCCAAACACAATTATGCAGCACCTTGACCCTCTCCACGACCCAACCCACCTGGAGGGCTTTAGGACCCCTCCACATGTTCTTTCTATTCCAAGCTTGCCAGGCAGGGAGGAGGCTCTGACTTGCTCCCTCAGTGCAAGAAAGAGTGCCTAGAAAGAAGCTGCTCACTGTCGCCAGAATCCCCCTCCTAATCTCGGAGCACAGTGCGTGATCCTCAGGCTCTACACTCTTTCCCCAGCACCACTGCAGGTTAGTCTGAAGCCAGGGGCTGCAAATACCCCGCCCTGTGGGCGGGCTGTGAATGTGGTTGGTGGGCTTGCATCACGCGGCTGTGCTTGCCGGCAGAGACCCCAGCCTGGCAAAACCCGCCCTGAGAATGCCCTGAGTGACCCAAGCCACAGTGTCTTCCTAGCCTCAATACCCAAAATGCTCAGTGTTTTAGGACACATCTGCCTGAGCCACATCTCTTCCTTTTTCAAGTTGGTGGCCTCTGTGCTCCGGGACACCTTGCTTCTATGACGTCTTTATTCGGAGTTCCTCCTTTTTAACTCTTAGTTGCGTATGCTGTGAAGAAATAAAAGCCCGGGGCTGGAGAACT
>NW_021897022.1:0-609 GCF_006229205.1 Suricata suricatta
AGTCCTCTGTGACCTCCAGCTCATAGGGTCCATGGGAGACTGTCCATTCTAAGATGCTCCATTCCATCCTCAGTGAGTAAGGGGAAGCTGATTTGGCTAGAGATTAACTTGTGTGCAAGTTGGGATTTTACCCGAGGAAGTGAATTAGGATTCACTTGAAGACACAAAAGACAATTGATGACGGAAATAGAGAACCACAAACTTTTATAAAAAACTTGGGTAAGTTTTCATGGAGGACAGTCATACATCTGGCCCCAGATGCTTGAATTCTCTTAAAGGATCCTTGTATTTGTCATTTCAACAAACATCTACGGTAAACCATCAATTTACCAGGCTCCGACTCTGACCCTGGGACTAAAGAATGAATAATTCACATGCTCTCAGTGCACTCACAGACCAAAGAGAGAAAATGATATGAAAACAACGTTAAGTGATTTGTAAGACTAGATAAGCAAAAACAATATTTAGTCAATAATTGATGACATTAGATTTAGGATACATAAAGATTTTGTGCAAAGCACTGTCAAGGGAATATTATGCTATTCTAGTGCTTTTGTTTTAGTCATACCTGAGGAAAGCCAACTTGGGGCCTTATGAATAAATTAACAG
>NW_021897023.1:0-1371 GCF_006229205.1 Suricata suricatta
TCTCTCTCAAAAATAAATAAATATTAAAAAAATAAAATAAAAAGAAAGATAAAAAGGAGAAAAGGCAGACAAGCAAAAATAAAACACACACACACGCACACAAAAACAAAACAACAACAAAAAACTGTTCCGGACCCGTAAATACAGGGAACAAATGGGTGGTTGCCAAAGAGCAGATGGGTAGAGGGATGGGTAATTTAGATAAAGGGAATTAAGAGTATACTTATCTTAATATCTTATTGAGCACAGAGAAATATGTGGAATTTTTTAATCATTATATTGTATATCTGAGAGTAATATAACATTGTGTGTTAATTATACTTCAATAAATAAAATAAAAGAAACTAGGGGGAATAAAAGAGATAAAATATGACCCCTACTTTTAAGGAGCTTATATTGTAATATAAGGGGTAAAACATAGATGTAACTCAAAGTAGAAAGTGTTTTCATAAGGAATATGCAAATAAAGCGTCCTAGGAATTCAGAGTGGAGGAAGATCATCTGTAGCTGACACAGTGGTGAGGGTTGATCTGTGAAATCAGAGAAGACTTTGTAAAGGAATGTCATTTGAGTTCTCTCTCTTCAGGGACAGATAGGATTTTGCTACACAGGGACATCAGGGAGAGATTGTAGGCAGCGTGAACACCACAAAGAAAAGCAAAGGAAAATGAACAGTGTTTAGAGCACATTGAACATGGCATGTCACCTGAGCCTCAGCTGTGAGAGGAACCAACAGAATGTGAGCAGGTGGATTGGAGCCGGCACGTTCCTATGAGCACAAAGCACTTTGGCCTTGAACTCACTACCCATACTGAAAATCCCTAGGATTGGTTCTTCTACTTGATGATATCTGCATTCTTGGACTTCAAACTTTCTCTATAGTTGTCTGTTTTGGTCCACCTGCTCAGAAAGTAAACAGCTGAGAGCCAGGGGTCCTGGGTTTGGTCTTGTTTCTACCATTAACTAGCATGTGTCCTCGAGCAAGCCAGTCAGTGCCTTATAGCCTCTGCTTATTTATATGTAACATGAGGGGTCAGAACCAATGATTTCTAATGTGCTTTTTACTTTAAAAATTCTAGGATTTCCTCTGGTTCTTATGTCCTGTTATTATCTTAACTAGGTCTCTTTACTGCATGCAATCTGAATCCACTTTTTACTACACCACATTGTTGGAGCTGTAGAGGTACAAAAAATAACACCCTATTTTCCCCTCCTACGTTTGGAACCAATTGATAATCAACATGTAGAGAGAGATGACTAAACCATTAGCTGTAGATCTACAACTAATTGGCTTGCTAACCCTGCATTATTAAATTAGATTTAATCCTCACTGCAAGTAGTGCTGAACACCCCCCACCCTCCACCACTAGA
>NW_021897024.1:0-609 GCF_006229205.1 Suricata suricatta
ATTCTTGGAATGCATAAATACATGTAGTGGTGGCCATTCTACGCCAGTCAGTTCCAAATCTAATTTTCTGTCTGTCTATTTCTTTGGGATAAATCCTTAGGAGCAGAACTCCTGTTTTCCAAAAAGGCGTCTTACTTTTTGAAATCCATCCAAAGAGATGCACACTACTAGGCCATCCTCCACAAAGCTCGGGCCAAGGGACATCATAAACAGTATACTTAGGCACTAATTTACACTGACACTCATGAACATTAGGTGTTTCCATTGATAAAAAGAATTTTAGTAAAGGATCATCTCTTTGTTAATTTTCCATATCTTTGGTTACCAGTGAGATCACACTATTTTTAGCAACACCTATGTGTTTACTCAGCCTCTGTATGTCTTTTTTAGTAGTTAGTTGATTAAGCCTCCACTTGTTTTTCTATTGATAACACCTTCTCTAAGTAGTAAGAATTGTTAATCTTCCTGTGACATAGTGGCAAATATTTTTTTTTAGATTGTCATGTAACTTTTCATCCTTTCTGTGTCGGCTTTTTTCTTTAAAGTTTATTTATTCATTTTGAGAGAGACGGAGACAGTGCGAGTGGGGGAGTGGCAGGGAGAGAGAGA
>NW_021897025.1:0-609 GCF_006229205.1 Suricata suricatta
AAGACAATAAGCAAAGTTGATGCCTTTGAGTCAAAGCTTTCAGTCAAGAAAACTGAAAGTCACATGTATGTGTGTCTTCTTTTCTTAATTCTAAAATGCTATTCGCTACAAGATAACGGGCTTTAAGATAGCCCAAGACACCACCATCTAGAAGAGTCCTTTGAGGGGTTTCTGGGGGGCTCAGTGGGTTGAGCATCTAACTCTTGATCTCATCCTGGTCTTGATATCTGGTTCAAGAGTTCCAACCCCAGGTTGGGCCTCTGCACTGGATGCACTCACAGAAAAACTAAGAAACAAACAGGGTTTTTTGAAAATTCTAAATACTCCTGAAAGTGTTACCCATTGACCAAGAGGAAGGAGGAATGACCAACTGCAGCACTTTGTGGTGGAATCGATATGTGCTCTGGGTGAGCTCTGCCTGGGAGGAGGGGCGGGGAGCAAGTTCATGATGTCCCCTGTGTCCCGTGCTGCTTCCTCAACTTTCTCCTGTAGTTACTAGGCTCCTATCTGCTTTGTTTCCTCAATGCTTTAGTATCCTTTAAAAATATTTAATTATCTAGAACTGATACAGGAAAGAAGGATGGTAAGACTCTCAGATGAGTGTAAGAG
>NW_021897026.1:0-609 GCF_006229205.1 Suricata suricatta
CACTGGAGCAGGAGGGACCCAAGAAAAAGTGAGGGAAAGTATCACGGGAAACCTGAGGGAAGGGGGTGGCCAGGGAAAGAATCTAGCTGAACAGATGAATCCTTGGCCAAGAGAAGTTCAAAAAGCGGTTGCTCCTACTGCTGGGTTTACCTCGGCAGCCTGGCTCCCCAGGCCTGACAGAGTGAATGCTGTTTTGAAGCCCTGACTCTCTTCCTCTTTCTGCTGTTGCTCTTTGGCAGATCCTCTCACCCTTGGCCCTAGTAACCCTAGTACAAGGTGGTAAGAAGAGCCCGATCCAAATATTGGGATTGTCCTCCTTTGTCCCAGTGTGCTCATTATAGAATCAAAACCAGCCTCTTTCTCCTTTTCCCTTACCACCTCACCCCAGCGCAGCCCACAGAATCATGGGGCTTGGAGGCAGGGGGGTAGGGGAAGGGAGCCATAAGAGGCCAAGGAACTCCACCCCGTGTCTCAAGAAGTATCCTCTATGAGGCTGGGAAGCTGAGTCCATCTGACCTGGGGCTTGGGGGCCCCCAGAGCAGGGGAGTGCCCTGGCCTCCGTAGATCAGAGACAGGCTGGGTATGGCCAGATGTGGGGGGCCGTGAGCA
>NW_021897027.1:0-609 GCF_006229205.1 Suricata suricatta
GGAGGCAGTGCTGATGGAAGAAGCCTTATCCCAGATAAAGAGAGAAATGATAGGGGTGAGCCAAAAGAAAAGAAACGAAAATTGACCAGACAGAGAAACAATACAGCTTAATCTAGAGAGAGAGAGAAAGGAAAATAAAAAAGAAGATGTAGAACAGATATAAAAAGAATAGATTAAATATGTCTTCTTAAACCAACAACCAGAATAACCAGACTAGAGGAGTAAAAGATAAGGAAAAAAGAAAGGGGGAAAACAACAACAACAAAACAACTATCTATCGATCGATATAATTAGAATTGTCCAAGAACTAAATCAGGCAATGCAAAACCGGTGGGTGTCAGTGGCAGTGCTGATTTGGAGGAGGGGCTGTCTGGTTGGTCAGCATCAATCCCGCTCCATTAGATAGCATCATAGGCAAGGAGGTGTGTGATTTGGGGAAGGCAGGTCCTGCTGCCACTGTGGGCCCCCGCTGTCTGTTCCCTGAAGCCCCAGCTTTTGGTGATGGGGAGAAAAATGGCGACATCCCAGTCTCTCCTCCACAGGCCAGGTGTCCCAAAACACTCTGTTCAGGCAGTCCTGACTGTGCCTTGTGTCCCAAGGAGGCGGCTT
>NW_021897028.1:0-609 GCF_006229205.1 Suricata suricatta
CACTATGGTCACCACCATGGCCACACCACGGTCCCCATCACCAGCAGCAGCAGCATCGGTGGTTGCAGCAGCATTGCCATCATCAGCTCCAGCACAATGACAAGTTTGAGAACTGTTAGTCAGTACAGACTCTCTACTGTACAGAGAGGTTTGGACTCAGTGAGTCCGAACAGTGAGGAAGGGAATCCCACTTCACCCACGAGAAGTGAGGCTCCAAGTGGTTGGTCACCTGCCCACGGCCACACAGAGAGGAGAGGGTAGAGCAGGTGTGACCCCAGAGCCTTTTCAGGTGCCCCCTTCCCCCCACCTGCACTGAGGGGCCTGAGAACGTGTGTCAGGTGTGCAGGTGCAGAGCTGTGGGAGGTGACAAGCTGTCCTGGGAGCCCGGGGCAGGGGTGGGGGTCACTGCGCATGTACATCTACTATTTCGAAATGCGGCTGTGTGCTTGGAATATGCCAGGTGATTCCCCGTCCGCTATTTCTGTTAACCCTCCTGGTTGCCGTTTGAAAGAGGTTCTTAGCACCCCCCTTTATATGGCCGAGGGATGGAGGGACAGCTGGGGGGCTGGCGACAGTCGGGGAGGAGTGGCTGGGCCTGGGCCTCTGTCC
>NW_021897029.1:0-609 GCF_006229205.1 Suricata suricatta
GGGGAAAAGATGGAGAGTAAGCCAGCCCTGGTGCACCTGCTCCCTGGGCTCCCTGTGGCCGCTGTTTGGACTCCTGCTTAAGAGACAGCCGTTTTCCCCGCACTGGTGGCCCTTGCCCCAGACCTCCCCGTCCCCACTCTCCCTCCCACCCCCCACCTCTGGTCTGGGCAGAGGGGTTGGGGCCCAAGGGACTTCAGCTTAAAGGAGCTCGCCCTGGGGGGAGACTTGGAAAGCCCTAGAGGACATCGAGGCAGTTCCCGGTCCTGACTTTGATTTTAATGGCAAGGGTCTAAAACCGCCTGCCCAGGGAGTCCCTGGAGGAGCAGAGGGTGGGAGCCCGCCTCACAGCTCTGGGACAGGGTGGACCCCAAGAATCCTAACTCCACCGGGCGCACGCGGGTGACCACCATCCATGTCTGCGGACCACACTCCATCGAGGGTGCTAGAAGTTGTGGCGGGGAATATATCCGTCCGTGAAAGAGGCTCACAGAAGGGACACGTGGGGTCTCCTGAGCTGAAATGAAGTCTGGAGCGCAGGTTGGAATTAACACCACTGAACACCTAGAGTGTGACAGCGTCCTCAGGTAACCGAGGGAAAGCACCCCAGTA
>NW_021897030.1:0-609 GCF_006229205.1 Suricata suricatta
AGGAGATATAGGCTTCCACTTATGGAATGTATAAGTCACATGATGAAAGGTAAAGCACAGATAACATAATGAATCATATTGTAATAGTGTTGTATGCTGACAGATATTAGCTACACTTGTGATGAGCATAACATAATGTATGGAAATGCTGAATCATGAAATTGTATCCCTGAAATGCACATAACATTGTGTGTCAATTACCCTCAAAACAAAATTTACAAGAAGACCCCATTCTGGTTCACTGATGCCTGAAAATTTCAAATTAATGCCATTTTCTATGAATCGCTTCTTTTAAAATTTAAATAAATCTAAGAAGATTGACACTTTCAGATGGCATTAGACAGTAAGCCTAGTGTGATTTTTTTTTTATTCTTTCCTAAAAGGAAATAATTGGGAAGAGAAAGGACTTATAATCTGAGGATATATATAAATTCTAAGTATTCACATTCGAGAGTCCACAAATATTCATCATGAAATTCAGTGCTGAGTGATTTTGTTTAAAATCTCTGAGGTTAAATTTGAAACAAGATAGGAATCAGAAAGATTAGAATCTTAAAGAATTAAAAAAAAAAAAAACCCTCCAGGACGCCTGGGTGACTCAGTTGGTTA
>NW_021897031.1:0-609 GCF_006229205.1 Suricata suricatta
TGTGGAAAAATGTTCCAAACGAGTGAATCCTCGTAAATCAAAAATAAATGCAAGGATTATCTCTATTATGCTTGCAGCTTATCTGTAAGTCTAAAACCATATTTGAAAAAGAGGAAAATAAACTCTGTGACCTAGGGCATAGAAGAACCCAAAGGCCTCTGTCCATTCTCAAAAGACACCCTTAGTCATTACAAGCTGATGAGAATCCGTTCGGTTTCTAAGCAGCACTAGAAGAAGAAAAGAAATCACCTAACTTCTTCTTTTATTATTATTTAAGAAACTGCAATTAAGCGATATTTATTAAACTACCAGTTGAATATGCATGGTAGGAACTGGCTTGCCGGACACGAGGACCTAACCACGAGAAATGCAGGGTAACTTCTGGGGTGAAGAGTTGATTTGCTTTCACCTTAGGAAACAAATAGCGTTTAGCAGGTGAATTGTTCGCATTCGGAATGGACACCTGGTGCATCTTGCAAGTTTAGAGTTAAAAGAGGACTGTGAATGCACTTAGTACTAAAATAAGAGATTATCGAACATAGGCTATTTAGAGAATTTAAGTCGTTTCTATTTTCGTAGGAATTAGGAGTCTCTGTGTAATTCCTCACT
>NW_021897032.1:0-609 GCF_006229205.1 Suricata suricatta
GATCCATTCATAAGGTGATGGACATTTAGGCTTTTTCAATGCTTTGGCTATTGTTGACAGTGCTGCTATGAACCTTGGGGTACATGTGCTCCTATGCATCAGCATTTCTGTATCCCTTGGGTAAATCCCTAGCAGGGCTATTGCTGGGTCATAAGGGAGGTCTATGGATCGTTTTTTGAGGAATCTCCACACTGTTTTCCAGAGCGGCTGCACCAGTTTACATTCCCACCAACCGTGTAGGAGGGTGCCCGTCTCTCCACACCCTCGCCAGCATCTATAGTCTCTTGATTTGTTCATTTTAGCCACTCTGACTGGTGTGAGGTGGTCAGGACACTCTGGTCTTTTAAACTCCGGCTCTTCTCTTATTTATAACCCCCCATGCACAGCCCAGCTGTATAACTTCAGACATCACCCCCAGATCCAGTTAACCCCACCTTTCTAGGAAGTGTTTTTAGAATTATACCATAAGCTGTAGGTAGTTTTTTCTTTGAATTTAATATGAATGAGTGGCCCTTTTTTTCTATTTAATTGGAAGATAAAATGAAAACTGACATAAAATTTTGTTGGTGCTAATATCTCAGAAATATTATTCAGACATATATTTCTGGG
>NW_021897033.1:0-609 GCF_006229205.1 Suricata suricatta
CTCCCCCTGGTCCTCCATTAGGTTTCTCCTGTTCTCCTGTTAGACCTATGAGTGCAAACATATGGTATCTGTCCTTCTCTGCCTGGCTTACTTCACTCAGCATGACACCCTCCAGGTCCATCCACTTTGCTACAAATGGCCAGATTTCATTCTTTCTCATTGCCATGTAGTACTCCATTGTGTATATATACCACATCTTCTTGATCCACTCATCAGGTGATGGACATTTAGGCTCCTTCCATGTTTTGGCTATTGTTGACAGTGCTGCTATGAACATTGGGGTACATGTGCCCCTATGTTGGATAAATCCCCAGCAGTGCTATTGCTGGGTCATAAGGGAGTCCAACTGATAATTTTTTGAGGAACCTCCACACTGTTTTCCAGAGCTGCTGTACCAGTTGACATTCCTACCAACAGTGTAGGAGGGTGCCCATCTCTCCAGACCCTTGCCAGCATCTATAGTCTCTTGATTTGTTCATTTTAGCCACTCTGACTGGTGTGAGGTGGTATCTCAGTGTGGTTTTGATTTGTGTTTCCCTGCTGATGAGTGATGTTGAGCATCATTTCATGTGCCTGTAGGCCATCTGGATGTCCTTTTTGGAGAAGTGT
>NW_021897034.1:0-1371 GCF_006229205.1 Suricata suricatta
TCGACATCAAAACAGAGATCTAAATCCAAAATTATCTGACTCCAAAGCTCATTCTCTCCCACTGATTTTATGGTGTACAAGGCAAACATCATTCTTCTTTTTACAAGTAAGGAAACAGATTGAGAGTAATTAATTTGTTCAACATAAATTAGAAGATAAATATTTGAAACTAGGCTTTCTGACTTATCTTTTAAAATACTTTAAACTGGGGTGCCTGTGTGGCTCAGTCAGTTTACCATTAGACTTTGGCTCAGGTCATGATCTCACAATCTGTGGGTTCAAGCCCTGCATCGGGCTCTGTGCTAACAGCTCAGAGCCTGGACCCTGCTTCAGTTTCTGTGTCTCCCCCTCTCTCCGTCCATCCCATGCTCATGCTTTGCCTCTCAATAATAATTTTTTAAAATATTTTAATTTCAAGTCATTGGCTCTACTGGTTTTGTGTATGTGCTGTATGTTAGCACTTTAAGTAAATTAATGAGGTGAATACAAATTCATAGAACATTTTCTTACTGAATTTTTCTGAATGTGAAACTAAAATTTCCAAATATTTAAAGTTTCTGTCACATTAGAACTCTTGAAATTCTTTTACTCTAGCCCTATAGAACAAGTGAATAAATTTAAGAGCAACTTCTCTTGCTAACCAAACACTAATTAATAATCCAGGTCTTATCTCTGACACTTCACAATTGAAACCATGCTATCATGAAACCATGTTACATACAATAACTGATAAATTCTCAAACTTGAATTATGGGCTTTCATCAAGAATGAGTGAAATTTTAACCTAGATTTAAAAACTGTGAATATGAGAAGTCATAGCACATTGGAGTGAGGTGGGTATCCATCCATATCAAGGATCAGCCTGGTGAGAAGCACCTAAGCCTGAAAAAAATGAAACTGGTGTCCCCAAGAGGGCATGGTCTGGAGTGTTGTGCCCAAGTGAATCCTCACAGATAGATGGCCCAAGTCAGAACCCAAGAATAACAATGAAAATAACCCCTGATGAGATATGGTGGAATCTAAAGGAATAAGAACAGTAATTATTTCAACCTATGAATTGAAAAGAAACCAAGAATCCCCACTTCGATAAGTAAACAAATAAATAAACAGAAAGTTTGCTGACAGATGTGATAATTACAGAATTCAGCGTACTCCCTATAAAACTCTTATGAATTGTCAAAGGAAGAATAGTAACTTCATAGTTCAAGAAGCCTGTAAGACAGGACATTATTCATGTGGTCATAGGAAGTATTATCAATAACGGACAAAAATAAAATCCCCCTCCATCTGGTAAAATGCAATGAGAAGAACCATCGTATCGCTTCTGTGGTATTCTGCCAAATGCACACAACCTAGATCAAACCATGCAGA
>NW_021897035.1:0-609 GCF_006229205.1 Suricata suricatta
TGACAGCCAGAATGAGGAGCAGATTCCCGAGCACGGTGACCAGGTACATGGACAGGAACAGCCCAAAGAGAAGGGGCTGTAGTTCCGGGTCATCTGAGAGTCCCATGAGGAAGAATTCTGACACACCAGTAAGATTCTGTGGTTCCATGACGATGGGACACCTCTCAAAAAAGAAGAGAGTGTTGAATAAACAAAACAAATATAGAGACATTCAGCTAAGTGTGCCTATATTGATTCCAGAAATTCACTAGTAAAGGATTCACACCTGAGGATCATACCTCCTTTACCTACAGTAAGAGTTTTCAATTGGAAACTCTTCTTAGAACTCTTTCCTTCTTGGTGTCGGGGCTATGCACCACTTTCTACATATACCCACCACGAAGACATTGAGCCATAGAATGTTAGAGAAGTATATTAATATATGTATATATAAATATTTAGGGGAGCCTGGGTCGCTCCGTTGGATAAGCATCTGACTTGATTTCAGCTCAGGTCATGATCTCATGGTTTGTGGCTTCAAGCCCCATATCGGACTCTGCACTGACAGCGTGGACCTCTCTTGGGATTCTCTCTCTCCATCTCTCTCTCTCTCTCTCTCTCTCTCTCTCT
>NW_021897036.1:0-609 GCF_006229205.1 Suricata suricatta
GGAGTACTACATGGCAATGAGAAAGAATGAAATATGGCCATTTGTAGGAAAGTGGATGGACCTGGTGGGTGTCATGCTAAGTGGAATAAGTCCGGCAGAGAAGGACAGATACCATATGTTCGCACTCATAGGTCTAACAGGAAATTTTCAGAATGATCTAGCTTCAAGAAAAGCAAGCAGTTAGTAGTGCTTAAGAAAAATTGATTCAGTATCTAATGGATAGTTGATAAGTTTCACAACACAGCATTTTATATACTGTTAAGTGAAAGTGCAACACAATCTAAGTTTATTTTGGGACTGTTTGCTGTATAATTGGATTTAATGAAATGTTTAGAGGTGCAGTAGGCATGACTTTGAGTATATAATGAAAGAAAATGCAAAATGCTTATTGATTCATGATGTGGTTTCACCTTAGCTTGGGCAAACCATGCAGTATTTAATACATAGTAGCAGAATATTTACTATTGAAGCTTGAAAAGATGTGAAAAAAAATCAATTGTGGAAAAGAGGGTAGTAAAGAAAAATGAGGTTGACCTCTCAGGAAAGTAAGACCCTTTAGAAAGTTGGCATATGATGCTCAGTTATGAAGTTAAACATTAATATTTCTAA
>NW_021897037.1:0-609 GCF_006229205.1 Suricata suricatta
GGCGTTGCAGGGCAGGATGGTGTTTCTACACATTGCTGCCTCTTCTACAAGACCCAGAGGGCACACTGTTTGTCCTGAGTTTCTGGGCCAGAGCACCAGTAATCAAATCAACCTGACACACGGGTGCACGCACACGCAGATGCAAGTAAGGCCGGCTGCCGAACGCTTACGTCACCAGCTTGGCCCTACGCGCGTTCGGTTTGTCTGACTCCAAAGCTCCTGTCCTTTCCACTGCAACACGGTACCTCGAAACACACACACACACACACACACACACACACACACACACACACACCCCTCCAGACATACATAGCCTACTTGGGCCCGGCCAGCAGTGTGTGGAAACCCTCACATTCGAATCATACACGTGCAGGTCCGCAAGTCCACAGACCTTCGAGTGGATTTATGTGCACGTGTCTGTCCTCCATTGTAGGCGAGGAAGCAAAAGATGAAAACAGTTGCACAGGGGTTGTTTATCTGGAAGAGGGATGGTGCATTGGGAGGAGGCGCTGTGCATGTGATGGTAAATCAGGAAAATAAGCTTTTCCCCAACAAGGGCAAGCCTATGAACTTGAACGAGACTGTGAACTAACCAAGAAATACAGACAT
>NW_021897038.1:0-609 GCF_006229205.1 Suricata suricatta
CCTGAGGAGCCAGACCTCCGAGTTCACAGCAGACACACCAAGGACAAAGGCCAGCGTCCCGGGACCTGCTAGACAGTCCTGAAGAACTGAGCCGTCAGGGTCCATTGTCCCAGGTCCACAGAGCTGCATCTGGAGGAGAGCGCTCCCAGGCCAGGGCAGACCCCCCATGGAGCCGGGGAGCCAGCCCTCTGCGGGCAGGGTGGGAATACTGGGGGAGACGGGTCATTCCAGGCCGTACCAGATTCACCACAGAATTAGACATCTCGGTCACGTTAGACAAGCCGGCGGAACAGGGAGAGGCACCACGTCCGGGCAGACACTCAGGGTGAGGGTCAGAGGAGGCCTACCTGGGGGCAGAGGGCGACTTCCGAGAGCGGAGGAGACGGCCCCGGCTGGGGGACCTGGGACACGCGAGGCTCCTGCGCAGGCCCACACCGCCGGGGCTTCGTGTGGACGGGAGGCCGAAGTAGACGCTCCTGCAAAACCAGAGGGACATCACACGGCGAGGGATAGGAGACGTGGGACCCCTCCCGGGTCAGGACACATCTGGGCTTTCAGAAGCCATCCCTGCTTGGCGTAGACACGTTTGTGGTTATGAAAAGCCACACC
>NW_021897039.1:0-609 GCF_006229205.1 Suricata suricatta
CTGAAAACCAGTACTGATGCGCTAAAAAAATTAAAAGAAAATGTTTGAATCAATTATATCCCTTTCCTCTCGGGAAGAATGACGTGTCCTGGCCTATTTATCAGTCTGCTAATTCTCAATGGATTCGTCTCAGTAAAATGCACATTTACAGTGATTATTTGAACTTTGTCCCATTGATATAAGACCATGTTCATGCCACGTCGTCGCTACGGTGGGTCTACGCAGCACGCCAAGTGAGTCTGTTCCCCTGACAATCTCCATGTCAGCAGACAGCGCTCAGCCTGCATTAAAAATAGCTTGTGAGCGCGATTCAGACCCCCGCGTTTTCACGGGCGGGGGGCATTTTCTCACCGTCAGATGCGCGTGTGGGGAAGCGCGGCCACAGTGGTGGCGGGGGGGCGGGTGGCAAGCTCGGATGGCATGCGGGCGGCCGTGCGCCCAGGTGGCCTCAGGCTCAATGACGCTACCTAGCTGGCCACGGGCACCCTCGCTGGCCATGATTTTCAGCACGGAAACGAACCTGCAAGAAAACAACCAGGCCAGAAAGAGACCATGAAACATGAAACACGCAGGCATCAAGGCCCCTTCAACACTCGGTGAGACTCACCA
>NW_021897040.1:0-609 GCF_006229205.1 Suricata suricatta
CTGGATCTCAGGCCCCCAGCCTCGGCCCTGCCTGGAATTCAGACTCCCAGCGTCAGCCCTTCCTGGATCTCAGACTCTCAGCCTCACCCCTGCCTGGAATTCAGACTCCCAGCCTGGGCCCTGCCTGGACGTCAGACTCCCAGCCTCAGCCCTGCCTGGATGTCAGACTCCCAGCCTCAGCCCTGCCTGGACCTCAGACACCCGGCCTCAGCCCTGCCTGGACCTCAGACTTCCAGCCTCAATCCTGCCTGGATCTCAGACCCCCAGCCTCAGCCCCGCCTGGATCTCAGACTCCCAGCCTCACCCCTGCCTGGATCTGAGACTACCAGCCTCAGCCCTGCCTGGATCTCAGACTCCCAGCCTCAGCCCTGCCTGGACCTCAGACCCCCAGCCTCAGTCCTGCTTGGACTTCAGACCCCCAGCCTCAGCCCTGCCTGGACCTCAGACTCCCAGCCTCAGCCCTGCCTGCACCTCAGAGCCCCAGTCTCCAGGACAAAGACAGTAACTGTGTGCTGTGGAAGCCGCCCAGTCTGGGGTATTCTGTTAGGTCAGTCTTAACACTGGGAGCTCCCGAAAGCAGTTGACGTGGGGACACTTCTCCCCGCTCCT
>NW_021897041.1:0-609 GCF_006229205.1 Suricata suricatta
TTGGTCAAAGTTTAAACTTAACACATGAAATAACAATGATAATAAAAAACAGACTGTATGATCCCTCTTAAAGAGACACTAAATACTAGAGTGTCTGGCTGACCCAGTCAGTGGAGTGTTGTGACTCCTGATCATAGATAGGGCTGTGAGTTCAAACCCCATGTTGAATGTAGAAATTACTTAAAAAAGAAATTACTTTAAAAAATTACTCTTCAAAATAAATACAATGCTGAAGCATGATTCCAAAGAGTTCTTTCTCCATCTTTAAATCCTGGACACCTGATAGCAATTTCTAGCATCTTTAAAACTTGAGGCCTTTTTAAAGAGGAAAACCAAAACACCCTGGAGCAGGATAATGAACATCAGTGCTGTTGAGAAACTGCTTTCCAATATAGAAAGTAGTTCCAGAACAGGTGGAAAAAAATCTTACCACTAACCTGATTTTGTAAAGCAACTTTTTAGCTGCTGTACTAGCCATTTTACAGAAATCAGGGTAATTATAGTTGGAAGCAGAATACCTTGGCGTCTAAGTTCATCTTTTTCTTAAAGGTTTTTATTTTTTATTGCCAGGTATTCCGTAGCAGAAATATACTACTTTGCTCCATCACA
>NW_021897042.1:0-609 GCF_006229205.1 Suricata suricatta
GTAAAAAAAAGATCTTAATAGAATAAAATAAAAGTACTGGTAAGAGAATTTTTAAATCCTCTCTCAGTGACAAACAACTTTCAAAATGTGAGGAAAAAACCACCCCAGATCTCATGAATGAAAACTATCAACGAGTGAGTGGGTAGATTAGATATATTCATGGTTTCAAAAAAACTTTATCTTCCAAACAGCCTTTCTATGGAAGCTATTAAAGAATATGCTGGGGCTCCTAAGGGGCTGGTTAAGCCCTGATTTCGACTCAAGTCATGATCTCCTGGTTCTTGAGTTCGAGCCGGAAGCCAGGCCCTGTGCTGACAGCTCAGAGCCCGGAGCCTGCTTCGGATTCTGCCTCTCCCTCTCTCTCTGCCCCTCCCTTACTCACACTCTGTCTCTCCTCTCTCAACAATAAATTTTTAAAAAATTTAAAAAGGGGGCAAAGGAGATGAGGAGATAGCTAATAAAAATGAACAAATGGTTCTTAAATATATAAACATGACCACCCTCCCTCATAATCAGAAAAATGTAAGTCAAAATTACACCAAAAAATGAAAAAAAAAAAAAAGGAATCTTCAGAGTTGCTAGTTTGTGTTTATTTTACACATCGTGCTT
>NW_021897043.1:0-609 GCF_006229205.1 Suricata suricatta
AGAGGGAGACACAGAATCTGAAACAGGCTCCAGGTTCTGAGCTGTCAGCACAGAACCTGATACGGGGCTCTAACTCACAAACCATGAGATTATGACCTGAGCCGAAGTCGGCTGCTTACCGACTAAGCCACCCAGGCGCCCCAGAGATTCGCATTTAAAACAGTAGTTCATTAGTTTCTATTTCAAAACTCTGGAGATCATTTGTGGGAAATGATTTTAAGTATGTTCAACCAAGGAGTACGAACTTGACATTTTAAAAGTAATTTAAAAATATTTTTACACATAAAGACGCATACAATTTTATGAAAATATGTGAATGAGATTATTTTATGTATGGTGCTTCATGGTGGTCCAGTTTTCTTTTTTTTTCTTTACCTACCTTCCCTTTCTCCAGTTTCTATTCTCCCTTCAACCATATATAGCTTTTTCAACCTTTCATAGCTTTTTCATACTCATAGAATCATATATAAATGTTCATACATATGTGTACAGATACACATATACATTTTACATATTCATAGCTGTTCTATCTTTTAAAAACTCCTTGTAAATATCAGGTTTTATCTTGTTTCTCCCTCACTCAGCAATACCATGGACATAGTAATCTAG
>NW_021897044.1:0-609 GCF_006229205.1 Suricata suricatta
AATGAATGAATGAATGAATGAACAAACGAATGGGCAGAAGGTCACAGCCACGACACAGAATTTAATGCCCTGCTGCTTCTGCTCCTGCCGTTCCCTGAGGGTTCTTCACGCCCAACGTCCACACGTGACTCCCAGGGCCAGCCCCTCGACACACGGCCAGAGCCGGAGACGGGCGGACACAGCCTCACAATCGTCTCCCGCTCGGCCGTCAGGGTCCTGGGACTCCTAGCAGTTTCCGAACAAAGGAGCCGCCAGAGCCGTTACCGCAGCGCGGTCCTCCCCGCGGGAGCACGGTCCTCCCCGCGGGAGCGCGGTCCTCCCCGCGGGAGCACGGCCGCTGCTCTTTCCAGCACGTCCCTAACACTACTGGGTGATATGATGCTGTATGTCACCAATGTCTCAATTTTTTTTAAAGCCATGATAGGAGCTGCCGGTCGGCTCAGTTGGTTGAGCGTCTGCCTCTTGATTTCCACTCAGGTCATGATCCAGGGTCGTGGGAACGAGCCCTGAATCAGGCTCTGTGCTGAGTGCGGAACCTGCTTGGGGTTCTCTTTCTCGCTCCCTCTGCCCCTCCCTGCGTGCACATGCACACACCCTCTCTCTCTCTCT
>NW_021897045.1:0-1371 GCF_006229205.1 Suricata suricatta
CACTAAAATGGTAATAATAAGAGGAATGAATAATGGGGATAAAAGGAAAATCATTTTAAAGTAAAATTCAAATTAATTAGGTTTAGCTTGAAATGCATTGACATTTGATTTTCAGCTGCTACCCAATATTAAGAGTTACATTAAGTATACAAATTATGTGTCTTTTTTTTGAGAATAAACTTATTCTTATTGTCCTAGGAACATTTGGACTGTTAGGTTAAATCATGATGAGCATTTTCATATAAATTTTTAAAAAGGAACACTTGAAATGTTCTTTGTTAATAAATTACAAAGTTGAAATAAGAAGCTTATAATTTTTAAGAAAAAATTTATTTTGTTTTTAAGCTGCCTCATTACAATGTATAATTTTAACATTCTTATGCATCAATAATGCTATCTGCAACTTGCAAAGAGGATTTTATTTAATGTTCAACATTATCACTTATGAATATATAATGTTATTCTCAAAATACTGATTTACCTTTGGGGATGTTTTGATGATAGGTGAAGTTGGAAGAGTTTTTCATTTGTTCTTTTGTCAGGTACCCTGTCAGAGAATCTCCACTTTCTTTAGTTAGATTTAGTTAAATTTAAAGAACAATGGTATTTAGACATGCTTCTTTTTCAAATTAGTTTTACCTAGGATATTCTGTTTTTAACACTCAGATTGGCAATTAGTGTAAATTAACCTCACTTATTTCTAATGACTATCAAATTGACAAGATCTAAGTGCTCATTTTATTCTTCTACAATTCCTTTTTTTGTTGGCATTAGTATCTTGTTGTTATTCTTAACATCAAAATGCTTTTCTTTGAAATGTCCTCACTGAATTCTAATAGTTTATACCGAACAAATCCCTTTATTTCAATCACCAAACATAGTGTTCTGGGAATAAAATAACAAATATGAATAGTTAGTTTTACTTCATAAAATGTAAGGCTCTAGAAGCACAGTCTTTCTGAATTAAGAAACATGTTCCGATGATACCAAAAGAAGTGCAAAATCTAAAATCACTACATTTCTTTAGCATTTTGGTAATGCCAAGTATTAGTTGGAGTTGGGGGTGGGGATTAATATACACAGGTGTATTATGCTATGGAATGAAAAAAATTTCAAAAAATGTTGTTACACAACCTATTAATAAAGGCAATTCTGTTTTAGAGAATCTCTGTTTCTGAGAAAGCAATTTTATTTCTGATTGCTGGTGATGGTTTTTTCTTGGTTTGGTTGGTTGGTTTGGTTTGGTTTTTTGCAAGTTCCAAGTAGTTACTTGATTTTTGGTATGATCTTGTGTACATTCGGAATTATGAGCCAGGTGGCTCAGTTGGTTGAGTGTCTGACTTCGGCTCAGGTCATGATCTCGCAGTTCAT
>NW_021897046.1:0-609 GCF_006229205.1 Suricata suricatta
CCCGCTCTAACTCTGCCTCCCCTCATTGAAAAATAAAGAAACACTAAAAACAAGTCTCTCTCTCTCAAAATAAATAAAGTTATTTGAAAAAAGTCTCTCTGTCAAAAATGAATATACATCAACATACATAAATCAGTATGAATTTCTAATTCCTGTAAAAAGAAAGATAAGGTTTACATTCTTTGAAGAAACAGGAGGGTTGCTGGAGGTCTTGCTGGGTACATTTTAAACCTAATGAACTTCACGAGGCAGGGGTGCAAATCCACATGTAGAGTTTGGTGCTTCCTTTTTAAGAATGTCTCCTGGAAGGATCCTTTTTGTATGAGTGTGATTCAGATCACTGCTGTAGGGGAAAGAAGTAGTGATTTCTAGATGTTGAGATAAAAATCCTCGAGATGTTTCATATCTTCAGCTTTAGCGTCTCCTTCTTAAGCTACCATCATCCTTTACTGTAGATGAGGGACAACTCTAATATTGGGTGACATTAAATGGCATGGGCTACTTCTGAAATTCTCATTTCCACTCCTTTTTATGTATCAGTAATACTTGGAGTGGAAGGCTTTTCTCAAAGTGTAAATCATTACTTTTTAAGCAGGATCCTTTTATAAC
>NW_021897047.1:0-609 GCF_006229205.1 Suricata suricatta
TTCTCCTTAAGTGAATTTACAAATGTAATGTAATCTCTATAACACCCCTGAATGCTTATTGAGTCAGAGAAGGTGATTACTAAAGTTTCTAATGGATAATGAAACATGAGAGAGGGGCAAAGAAAACTGTGAAATAGAAAATCTACAATGGAGGACTCCAAATTTGTCAATGTACAAGTTGCATAGCTCCTCAAAAAAAAGCATTCAAATTAAAAGACAGCTGACAAGTAGAATATTTACAGTATATGTCACAGATAACAGGTGTAGAGCCCTAATATATCAAATATTCTTAAAAACTGAGAAATAAAAGACTAAATATCCAATAGAAAAATGGGAATAAAATCATGGCCAGACATTTCTGAGAAAAAAAAAACATAAAAAAATGTGTCTTAAGGGGCGCCTGGGTGGCTCAGTCTATTGAGCATTTGACTTCGGCTCAGGTCATGATCTCACGGTTCGTGGGCTCAAGCCCCAGGTCGTCAGGCTCAGTGCTGACAGCCTGGTCAGAGCCTGGGGCCTGCTTCAGAGTCTGTGTCTCTTTCTCTCTCTGCCCCTCCCCCGCTTGCACTCTGTCTCTGTGTCTCAAAAATAAATAAAAATGTAAAAAAA
>NW_021897048.1:0-609 GCF_006229205.1 Suricata suricatta
GCATTAGATCTCAGTGGCTTATTTACTACTTGTTATAAGTTTGTGCCCTTCAATACCATTAATCTTATTCCCCACCCCCATCCCTTGGTAACTAGCATTTTACTTTTTTTTTATAGTTTTGACTTTTTAAGATTCTACATAAAAGTAATATCATACTGCACTTGAATTTCCCTGTCTGACTTAATCTCATTTCATTTACCATAATGTACTCAAGGCTCATCCATGTTGCAAATGACAGAATTTCTTCCTTTCTCCTGGCTGAATAATATGCCATCACACACACACACACACACACACACACATGCACACACACACACGTGCACACATGCACATGCACACACGCACATCTTTTTTACTCATTCATCTGTTGATGGGCATTTAGGTTGTTTCTATATCTTAGTTATTGTGAGTACTGCTGCAGTAAATAGGGTGTACATAATCTTGTCAATACCCTGTTTTCATATCCTTTGGGTATAGACCCAGAAGTGGAATTGCTGGATCATATGGTAGGTCTGTTCTTAATTTTTGAGGAAATTCCGTACTGCTTTCCTTAGTGGTTGGACTAGTTTACATTCCACTGTGTATAATGGTTCCCTTTTCACCTCATCC
>NW_021897049.1:0-609 GCF_006229205.1 Suricata suricatta
GAGACCGGGGCACCGGGGGGACAGCTGAAGGTCTTCAAAAGGCACACACTTTCAGTTATAAGATAAAGGACTCTGAGGATGTAATCTACAGCATTGCGACTACAGTGAACAATACTACGTTGTCTATTTCAAAGTTGTTAAGTGGATAGATCTTAAAAGTTCTCATCACAAGGAAACAAGTTGTAACCATGTGAAGTGATGAATGTTAACTAAGTTTATTATGGTTATCTCAGCATATATCCATATATCAAATAATTATGTGGTATACCTCAACCTAATACAATGTAGATGTCAATTCTATCTTCATAAAATGGGAGGGGCTAGGGAGGGGGGGTAGATATTCAAAATAAATTACCACACCACAATACCCAGCATTGAGCTAAGACTCAGGAAACAGACTTTTGTAACAGTTCTTCTGTTCTGTGACCGGCTACAGTCGCTTCACCTCAGTGGAATACAATTCTCTTAACTCCAGAATGAGATGAGTGTGGACAAAACAATTCCTAAAGCTCAGAGGCAAAGTTCTCTGCTGTCACCTCCACCTAGCAGACCACCTGGAATGCTGATACCTCACATTCCTGAGGGCTGGTCCCCAGGGCATGCTGCCTT
>NW_021897050.1:0-609 GCF_006229205.1 Suricata suricatta
AAAAAAAAAAAAAAGAACTAAAATCTCCAGTGACTCTAGAGTGTTGCTCCAGGAAAAGTGAGGCTACTGTGAGAGCAGGATCTGAGAGTAGGTGAAGGCACTGATTGAGGCCCTGACTCCATAAGGAAGTATCAGGCCAAAGGCATTGAGTGAGTGGGAGGAAGGTGGTGATGGGGTGGGCTCTGTTTTTGCATTTGGTCATTTTTTCCCATGATATTCCTTTAATACTTCAAACATGCTGCTATTAATTTCACCCATTACCCCCTGTGTTATTACTAATACCTCCCTATACGACAGAGAATACAATAGCCTTTGGCGTAGCCTTTTCGCATTATCAGTATATGCTTTTGAAGATTAAAGAGAGAAAACTCACGAATACACCTAAAAGTCAGACTGAGAATATTTTTAGTGTCCTTTCAGTGTCCTTTTCTGTTGCAGTGACAGAAGTGAAATACAAACTAGCTTAACAAAAATGGAATTCATCAGATCATTAAACAGAAAAGCCTAAAGCCTTTATATACAGCGGGGTTCAGAGCTCAGAGGAGACCATCAAGGCTCTCTTCTCCTCTGGAACTCTGGACTGTGCTTGTCATCAGGTGGCTTCATTCC
>NW_021897051.1:0-609 GCF_006229205.1 Suricata suricatta
CCTATTTAGTGGGTTAAGGTTTTTGAAATACCGAGTGAGGTTTTTTCATTCTGGTAATCCCTATTATTCCACATTGCCTCACAGCCCTTGATTCCAGAGCCAGACGGCCTGGGCTCACATCCAGTTCCCACCACTCAGTTCTTATTGATTTTAGGCAAGTTACTTAAACTCTCCATCACATTTTCTTTGCCTGTGAACTAGGATGGTAAAAGTACCTGCCTAATAGGCTTATTTTGAAGAATAACTGAGATAATACATTTAAAATCATTGTTCTCAAAAATGTTCTATTAGTATTACTATTATATCATCACCTCATCATCATCATCATCATCATTCAGAGAGAACATGCACAGTTGAAAACAAAATAATAATTGCTCAGGTTTGCATTTTAACATGCTTTTATGACTTTGTAATAGATACCAGCAAAAACGGCAGAACAACGGCTTCTGAAAATTGCATGAAAGCAGCAAGAAAACTGGCAAGAGATAGTCCAAATCAACTCCTTTCTGAACTTTGGACATTAATTAAAGACTTGCAGCACCGCAGGGAGCATTTGTTCAAGAAAACAGCTGAATCTCACTCTGAACAGTGAACTCTGTCGCATTTTAA
>NW_021897052.1:0-609 GCF_006229205.1 Suricata suricatta
GTGGTTGCCTAGACTTGGGGAGGAGCAATGGCGATGAGGTGTGGCTATTCCATGCTTGTGGTGAAATTGTCCTGTTAGACGGAAGAGTCTGGAAACATGCTGCACAACCCTGGGCACTGATTTCACAGTAATCAGCTGTGTATTTGGACATGTCCACTTGGCTGTCATGTTCCCATTCCTTCACAACAAAAACATAATTGAAAAAGGTGTCACTAAAACACAACCAAACCAAACCAAGTGTTTTGTAGGGGGATGGGTCACAGAGGTTGATGGGGAGAATGACAGGAAGGCCGGAAGACCAGGCGCTGAAGATCATGTGAACACAAGCCCCACACCAGCAAGGTGGCCCTGTCCTTTCCTGAGGAGCACAAACGTGGTTAAGTGTAGGCAGTGTGGGCTCATGTAATACGGGTTCTCCTGATTGTGGGTCTTTGTCATGAAGTGCCAACAATTGAACTTATGCCCCACAGATGAAAGACTTCCAGGACCACCTGGCTTCAACGAGACACTTCCTGGAGTAACCATGCCATTTAAAAATCCAGCAGTCTGGAAACAGGCATATGGAAATCAAATTCTATCAAAATCGTTCTTTTTCACAAGATTGAGGGT
>NW_021897053.1:0-609 GCF_006229205.1 Suricata suricatta
CATTTAAGGTTCCTTGGTGTCTTCATAGCATTTCCTTTTAGCACTAATATTACACTGTCTAGATGTACCACCGTTTATTTATCCTAATAAAAGACATTGTGATTGCTTCCAAGTTTTCACAATTATGGATAAATCTGCTATAAACATCCATATTCACCCATAGCTTTTTGTGGACATAAGTTTCAAACCCCTTTCTGTAGATACCAATGTGACTGCTACATTGCATTGTAAGAGCGGATTTAGTCACACACACTCCCCCAGTTTTATTGCGATATAATTGACGTATATCACTGAGTTTCAGGTGTACAGCATCATGGTTGGACTTACTTGTGAAATAATTACCACAATAAATTTAGTTAACATGTATCACCTAATATAGATACAATAAAAAGAAATGGGAAAAAAACTATCTTTGTTTTTAAGGAATGATGTTGGGGCTTTTTTTTTTAACTTTTTAAGTTTGTTTATTTATTTTGTGAGAGAGAAGCACAAGTGGGCTAGGGTCAGAGACTGTGGGAGTTGGGGGGCAGGTGGAGAGAATTCCAAGCCGCTGATGTTGGGCTCAAACTCGTGAGCTGAAAGATCACGACGTGAGCCGAAATCAAGAGT
>NW_021897054.1:0-609 GCF_006229205.1 Suricata suricatta
GAACAAAGTTGTGATATTAAATTGTAAGCAACTTGTGGGGCGCCTGGTTGGCTCAGTTGAACATCCGACTCTTGGTTTCGGCTCAAGTTATGATCTCAGAATTCTGTGGGTTTGTGCCCCACATTGGGCTCTGCTCTGGCAGCATGGAGCCTGTTTGGGATTCTCTCTCTCTCTCTCTCTCTCTCTCTCTCTCTCTCTCTCTCTCTGCTCCTGCCTCAGTTGTGCTGTGTCTGTCTCTCTCAAAATAAATAGATAAAACTTTAAGAATATAAGCAACTCGTGCGCACAGTCCCTTCCCCAGTCCCCAGCCTGCCCCCTCTAAGCCCAGGGATATTCCTTGTAGATGCTGGATGACTGTCAAGGCTTCTTGAAAGCTCCAACTTTAAGGGATTAAGCTGAGTTTATGCTGGCCTAGCTCAACTCCTGGAAAACTGTGCCCAGTGGACTCACCAGTTTTATGTTGAATCCTTGGACGTGCTGCACCTCTTGCAAAGCTCCCCCTTCCCCTTGAAGCCCCTCCAAAGGGTTCCACTCTTCCCCTGGCATGTCCTGCATCTCTTAGCTGCATCCTTGGTCACTTGGGATCATGCGCCAGAGACTCTTAATGAG
>NW_021897055.1:0-609 GCF_006229205.1 Suricata suricatta
ATATTCCAAACAAAAGAACATGGTAAAACTCCAGAAGCAGACCTTAATGAAATGGAAATGAATAACTTCTCTAATAGATCAAAATAATGGTCATAAAAATGCCCAACAAGGTCAGGAGAGCATTGCATGAATAAAGTGAGAACTTCAACATCACTCCATGGACGCTTGTGGATACTCGCTCAGGCGTTTCTTCCAATCTGTGGACAAGCCTGGAAATGAGCAGGACTTAATACTTCACTGGGCTTTGACCAATGGCAGTGGAAGTTGCTTGATAAATATTCTCCTCTTTCATCACTGGAGTAAATAATTCTAAGGCGAATTCTAAATGGTTCTTCAGATGTTCCCAAATGGAGAGAGCCTTGGCTGCCTGTAGTGGTGAAAGTTCAATAACACACTAATGGATAATTTTCCTTTCTTCCTTTGTCCTTTACTTCTATCCTTGGGATCATTTCCCCAAATAAACTATTGACATACAAGATCTTGTCTTAGGCTTGACATATTGGGGAAATCTAGTCTAAGATAATCTTTACTTATGAGAGACTTTACCCATTTTTTAAAATTTGTTATTTATTTTTGAAATGGGGAAGGGGCAGAGAGAGAGAGAGAGAG
>NW_021897056.1:0-1371 GCF_006229205.1 Suricata suricatta
AGAAGTAATACTAAGTAGGCTCTACAATGTCGGCACAGAGCCTGACTCAGGGCTCCATCCATGAACCATCAGATCATAACCTGAGCTGAAATCAAAAGTTGGGCTCTTAGCCAACTAAGCCACCTAGGGGCACCTCTAGGTCACTGTTTTATAAATCTCTTGATTGTCTCTGTAGGAAGCAATGCTTAGTTCCAGTTCAGTGTAAAACATTGACATGGTTTTGCTTCAGATGGTTTTGGTAGGTTATCACTGTGTGGTTGGGAG
This sequence comes from Suricata suricatta, assembly GCF_006229205.1. Lineage (NCBI taxonomy): Eukaryota > Metazoa > Chordata > Mammalia > Carnivora > Herpestidae > Suricata > Suricata suricatta. Next base: position 265 of record NW_021897056.1, read on the forward strand.
AATATGTAATTACATAGAGGACAGTAACCACGTGGCTCCACCTCCAAGGAAATGAACAAAAAACTGAGGGTTCAAATGGTTAAAGTTCGACATTGTCTTCCAGATCTTGATATGGAATATAAATCCATTTTACTTTTTAAGGGAAATTTTGGAAATATTAGTGTCATAATAAGGTAAAACTGTATTTGATTAAAGGACTCAAAAATAATGCATTCATTTTTATAAAAAATTAAAAAAATTAAAAATTGCACTTATTCTAACTAAACGATATTGTACCTGCCTGAGGCTGAATATCATAATCAGGGGGAGGATCTCAAGGTGACAAGGACAGCCAGGAGAGAATGGCTAGTAAGTGATTTGAAGCATGTTTATAGAAACGAAGCTCAGATTGAGGTTATTACCAAAATGTTAGTTACTAGTGGAGGGTAAATTGAACAACTTATCTTGGACAAGGAAGGAGAATTAGTACTTATTATGCAAGTCTTTTGTTTCACATAAGCTTTCCATATATTATTTTATATATACCTTTCATGTTTTTTTCCACATTATCCTCAGAATAAGCCCATGTCTTAGCACCTTTATTTTTTAAGAAAAACTGAATGAGAAAAGCTAGTGAACTTACAGTTGCATACCAAGAAAGTGCCAGACCCAAAGTTTAAATCCAAATCTCAGTTTGCCTACATATCCTACTCTTTCTACTACATCATCTCTGACACAAGAAATTGAATCTGAAACTGGAAAACAAACCACTTTCTGTGAGTAAAGATGGTGGATTAAATATGTGCAACAGCTCCCACTCTTTTGTCAAACCCCAAACCTTTTTAAAACAACAGTAGTTTTAAAATTTCATTTATTAAAAATTTTTTAAAAATATTTATTTATTTTTGAGAGCAAGAGCGAGAGCGAGAGAGAGAGAGTGAGCGAGCGAGCGAGCAGAGTAGGGGCAGAGAGAGAGGGAGACACAGAATCCCAAGCAGGTTCCAGGTTCCAAGCAGTCAGCACAAAGCTCGGTATGGGACTTAAACTCATGAAGTGTGAGATCATGGCCTGAGCTGACGTCTGATGCTTAGTCAACTGAGCCATTCAAGTGCTCCACAGTAGGTTTTA
>NW_021897057.1:0-609 GCF_006229205.1 Suricata suricatta
AGCCTGGCCACAAACACTCCCAAGTGGCTCATTGTGCGCCCCCCAACAGCGTTCCAGCCCACCGCCTTCCTGGTCCGCAGGGCTAGAAAGCTATCCCTGACTCCCTTGCAGCTAGGTTTCGAGCAGACACTGCCACGCAAGATGCGCCAGGCCACAGCAGGGGGAGCAGCCCCGTGCCAGGTGCGTGACTCCTTGCAGCAGCTGTGGCACGGCATGTAGTGTTCTGCCTCTCAGGTCACAGGTGCCAGGGCAGAAATGGGTCAGCACCATGTTACAGTGGGAACTGGCTGGAGATGGGCTGTGCTGTTGTTGAGCAAGTAGCCCTGGACCTGTGTTTTCCCAGAGATACAAACTCTAGCGAATTGTCTGCTGCTTAGGCTGCTTCAGAGGAAACCTGCTGTCTGCAGCTACGGCCCTCACAGTTCGATGCTTCTAAGGAGCTCTGAACCCGGGGAGCCTGGGTGGCTCAGTCGGTGGAGCATCCCACTCCGGCTCAGGTCATAATCTCACAGTTTGTAGGTTCGAGCCCTGCATCGGGCTCTCTGCTGACAGCTCAGAGCCTGGATCCTGCTTCAGATTCTGGGTCTCCCTCTCTCTCTCTCTCTCTCT
>NW_021897058.1:0-609 GCF_006229205.1 Suricata suricatta
CCCCCCCCCCCCCCCCGGCAACATTTAGCAATGTCTGGAGACATTTGCGTTTGTCACAATTGAAGGGTAGAAGTCAGACATGCTGCTAAACATCCTACCATGTGCAGGACAGCCCCTAAATATATGTGTTCACCTCAACAGCCCAGAAGGGCCTTGCCTACACAGCCCAGGCGTCTGGGGGTGAATGGGACCCCTCTTGAATTCATATCTGGGCAAGGGTCAGTATCCAGACTCTACGGAGGGACATTTTCTTTTCTTTCCATTCTGCACTTGTGCCCAGAAAGAGCAAGACCAGCAATTCTGGGAGGATATAGGTCCTTATGGAACCGTTCTTTCTTTCCTTGGGGGGCTTCGGTGTTTTACAGAAGTTCACCCAGGTCTCAGATGCCTGCCCGATCCTAGTCTCTGACAACACTACCAGAGGAAGAGATTCTCCCAACGCATGGAGGACAGACAGTAGACGTTTAACACGTCTGGTGAGGAGAGTAGACCACGGGCAGCTCGGAGAGAAACACAGACCGACTCAGTTTCCACAGAAGGCCCTTCATCATCTCAACATCATTATCAAAACACCATTCCTACTATTTTCGTGGTTGCAAATGCGAACAG
>NW_021897059.1:0-609 GCF_006229205.1 Suricata suricatta
CCTAAATACAGATTCATTGGCAAAGAACAAAGGCCTTTACTGACTCAAGGTATTTGAGCACAACCTGTAATGAATCGTTGGCTGACTCCACGCACTGCAGGTCAGACAGACTCTACAGGGTTAATCCTAGTATATCACTAAACAAAGACAAACAACAAACAAGAACAACAAAAACAAATCCATATCAGGACATCATAATTCTGAGTTGTTACAAAATATCTAAAAGTTACAGTGCTCAACAAAAGCAATGACATATACAAATAAATAGGGAAGTGTGAAGTATATACTAGGAAAATAATTAGTCAATAGAATCTATTTTTGAGGGATCCTGATGTTGGACTTAGAAGACAGACTTCAAACTAGCCATTATAAATAAGCTCATAGAACTAATGGACAGCATGTTTTAATACTTAAAGCATGAGGACACTGATTCATCTAATAAATGATCCAAGTGAAAAGACAGAGGTTTTATTTTTTTTATGGTTTATTTAAAAAAATTTTTTTAATATAACACAATTTATTTTTTTAACATATGCAACTATTTTCCATCATTTACAATACAGTAGTTACAATGACACTCCAAACAGAAAAGCAAAGGAAAAAATCAAA
>NW_021897060.1:0-609 GCF_006229205.1 Suricata suricatta
AATTAAATTCATTTGTCACAGCTGCATTCCATTCTAGGATTGCCTGATATCTTGGTTGGTTTTTTTGTTTGTTTGTTTGTTGCGAATTTTGCGCTATTGTGGTGTGTTGCTTTACAGTTTCAAAGAGCTTAAGTCAGGTATTTAAGGGTTTGACACGTGTGTGGAATCATGCGTCTACCATCACAGTACCGTGCAGAACATTTCCATTACCCCCATATTCCCTTGTGGGCTTCCTTTGTACTTTATGCCTCCTTTGAACCCTTGGCATTCACTGATCTCTTTTCCACCCCTACAATTTTGCTTTCTTTGTAATGCAGTATGACCAGAATTATACAATATGTAGTCTTTTCAATTTGGCTTCTTTGACTTAGCAAATGCTTTTAAAATTTATTCATGCTCATCCACAAATGAGCAGTTCCTTTCTGTCGCTGAGCAGGATTTATTTGTATGGGTGTACCAGTTTGTTGATCTGGTCACCTGTTGACAGATGTCTTCATTGTTTCTAGTTTTAGTGATTATGAATAAAGTTACTGTAAACATTTGTGTGCACATTTGTGTGAGCACAAACTTTTAATTCATCTAGATAAATCCCTAGGATTGGAACTGACT
>NW_021897061.1:0-609 GCF_006229205.1 Suricata suricatta
GGGTGGGCGGTGGCGGCCCATTCAGCTGGGGGGTCGGGGAAGGCTGCCCACACAAGGAAGGGTTGAGCTGGGCCAGTGATGAAGGCAAGAATCTGGGGGCACAGACATCCGGAGGGCACCTGCCCGTCCTTGGACCTGCTCAGGAGGGGAGGGTTCAGCCGTCTGCCCCAGCCCCAGACGCACGGCTCTCTCCCAGGCCCCTAAGAGGAGGACCTCCTCCACCTGCCAGCCTTGGGCCCCTCCTCTCTGTGGTTCCCTCCTTCCCTTGCAGGCTGCCCATGAATGCCTGGGGCACGGGCCACAGGGCCTGTGGGACCCTAGTTGTTCTCTGTAGCCCCGAGCCCACGCAGGACACAGAGTCCAGCGGGCAGTAAAGGGTGGCTGGGCCCTGGCAGCGCAGGACATCCCACCTCAGGGACAGTCTGTGGCCAGCCTGGATGTGCAGGGAATGGAGAGATGTCTGCCTCACATGCTTGCTCCTCCTGCCCTTACTGCGGAATTCCCCAGAGCCTGAAACTGCTCCCCTCCAGCACCTGCCTCCCGGGAAGCCTGGGGCTGGGCCTATAAGCAGAGACTGTGGTAACTTGAGTGGTGGTGGGGGGCCGGGGC
>NW_021897062.1:0-609 GCF_006229205.1 Suricata suricatta
CTGCCAAGTTTCCCAAATCATGTTTTGAGAATCTTTGCCCTAAAATTACTTTTGAGTAGATATTGCCACACTTAACCTGTGAGGAAACTGCGGCTTGGTGGGCTTAAATGACTTGCCAAAAATGACAAAGTAAGCGATGGATATAGACTTAACCACCAATCTCCTGATTCCAGGGCTGGATTTAATCCCAGTTACCACACACATCTCTATATTTTTAACTACAACCTGCATTCCTATTGTTGATAGAGTATTCACTGATCAGGGAACCAGATTTTTGATGGTTAAATCTCACACAGTTCTATTTAATATTTTGGTACCAATTTAATTGTATATGCTGAAGAAAACTCAAAACTCATAAGCAAATTCCATAATAGGTACCACAGGAAAAAAAGTCTGACACCTGATTAGCCAAAACTCTTCAAATAATATTGTGATAGTAAAGGTATAGAGACCAGGACCCCAAAGAATAAACAGGAAAATATGGCCAATACATGAGGGAAAACTGGTATTTCTTTTCTGGGGACACACTGACAAAATTCTATCCACTTGGAATTTAGAAATCCAAGTGGCCAGTTAAGGCTACTTTGAAATAAAAGACTGATTCCAGGA
>NW_021897063.1:0-609 GCF_006229205.1 Suricata suricatta
GACATAAGACAGAGTGACAGAAGAAACACAAACTCAATTTCATATTTTTCATAAAAATATAAGACTCAAAGATGTGACCAAAGCAGGCAGCCTTTATACTTTTTAGACAAGAAAGCAGTAAACTTGTGAAGAATTCACAAAAAAGGGATTTGGGCTTGGGATATCTAATTGGCGAAGAAGTAACAAGGTTTGTGTAAACAGCCTAACAGCAATGAATTTCCTATCCCTGGCTATAAAGATGTCTGCTATCTTCCTTCTTAAAGAGGATACTTTTCATGTGAAAGATTCAGGGGAACAAATGAGGGTCAGAGTGTTCTTATTCTACTGTCTGTGTTTTAAGTAACTTTAATTTAAAATAATCAGTATCCAAAGGGGCATATTTTGAGGTGGTATATTCTGCTCTCCTTCAGAACCTACAAGCCTCTCATTATCTCCAAACTTCTAACTACTGGCCAGAGGCTGACATGTCCCAGAGGAGTCAATTGCATTGTGAAACCTGGATGGGGTTTTCTCCTTTCATTTTTATGATGATAAAACTTGGGACTATATGTAAGAATGATAATGACTAATAACAGTGACTGGCCTTGGATAGGTAAAGCATAATTTCTT
>NW_021897064.1:0-609 GCF_006229205.1 Suricata suricatta
GGCTCTGGGTTGACAGATCAGAGCCTGGAGCCTGCTTTGGATTCTATGTCTCCTTCTCTCTCTACCCCTCTCCCCTCACATACTGTCTCTCTCTCAAAAATAAATAAGCATTTAATAAATTAAAAAAAAGAAAATGACAAAAATAGATAATCTGGCTTTTTATGTCACTGTAAGAAATCCAGTTTTACATTGAGTGACATGGAAACCCTTAGAAGATGTGAAGTGTGATATGACCTGATCCAAATTTTAATAGAATGATCTGGATACTCAGTATAGAGGTAACAAAAGAATGTGGAGGAGTTAGTGACAGAAACTTAATTTTACACAGCCTGAGTGTAAAGCACTGACTAGAATGCAGATGAAGATATTAAATGGGAAGTTAGATATAAAATCTGGAGTTTGAGAGAGAAATCTGGGCAAGACATACACATTTGAGATTCATCAGTTTTTGAATGGCATGTAAAATCCTGAAGCTGAATGAGACCCTCCTTGCCCCCACTAGAATGAGTGTCAATAGAGAGGGTAATGGAGCACTCTAAATTTTTTTAATGTCTTTTTAGTTTTTGAAAGAGAGAGAGATAGACAGGGTACAAGCTGAGGAGGAGCAGA
>NW_021897065.1:0-609 GCF_006229205.1 Suricata suricatta
TGATCCATTCATCAGTTGGTGGACATTTAGGCTCTTTCCATGATTTGGCTATTGTAGAAAGTGCCGCTATGAACATTGGGGTACATGTGCTCCTATACATCAGCACTTCTGTATCCCCTGGGTAAATCCCTAGCAGTGTTATTGCTGGGTCATAGGGGAGTTCTATGGATAGTTTTCTGAGGAACCTCCACACTTTTGATTAAGAAGCCCTGAAGTAGGGTTTGGACATCCAGAGTGTTCAGAAGCTTCACAGGTGATTTTAATAAGCATCTGGGACTGAAAACTGTTGGCTTGAGTGAGTGATCATGAAATGGAGTTAGCTAGTAGGGTATGCATTTGAGAACTTTCTGTACTCTTCTACAAACATTGAGAGGCTTCAGAGTACTGGTGCACTATTTCTCATTCCTTGACCACATAAGAAAATTCCTTATGTTCCTTTTTGAGTGGGACTTAAAAGTGGATGAAAAGACAGTTAAGAGGTTTTTCTTTGCGATGACATATTAAAGAGCACTGAGAACCATCTTGTGAAATTTGTGTGTATAAATCATCTTTTGTTGAAACTGTCACTATGTGGAAATACTGTACTATTTATCTGTCCCAATTTTCCCT
>NW_021897066.1:0-609 GCF_006229205.1 Suricata suricatta
CCCCAGTGTGAGGGTATGTGGAGGTGGGGCCTTTGGGGGGTGATCAGGTTTAGATGAGGTCATGAGGTTGGGGCCCCCATGATGGGATTAGCATTCTTGTAAAAAGAGGAAGAGACACCGGAGCAAGATGGGACTACACAGTGAGAAGTCACTCTTCCACAAGCCAAGAAGGGGTCCAAAGCAATCAGTAGGAAAACAATACATAACCCCATAAAAAATGAGCCAAAAATTGGAAAAGTCAACGGAAACACCACTGGTCAATAAACACATTGACCAGGATGGCTCAGTCAGTTGAATGTCTGACTTTGGCTCAGGTCATGATCTCACAGTTTGTGGGTTTGAGCCCTTCATTGGGCTCTCTGCTGTCAGCACTGAGCTCATTTCAGATTCTGTCCCCGGCCTCTCTCTCTCTGCCCCTCCCCTGCTCACACTCCCTCAAAAATGATTTTTTTAATAAAAAAAAATAAACACATGTAAACATGTTCACTTCACTGGTAGCCTGGGAAATGCAAATTCAAACAAGGATACGTCAGTTTCCATCATCAGATCTGTAAAAATTTTAAGGTCAGACAATACCAAGGGCAGATAGGTCAGAATTTCTGTACATTC
>NW_021897067.1:0-1371 GCF_006229205.1 Suricata suricatta
CACTCACCTGCTGTAAACAAGGCCATTTAACACTTAGGTCCTAGCTCTCTTGTATTGTTGATTGCTTTGTGCAGCGTCTGCTTTGAAGGCAGAAATGAAAACAATGGGCTCAACTCGCTCTGAGCCGGCGGGATTTTAAGTTACTTAACTTCTCTGAGTCTCGGTTTCCATATGAAAACTATGGGTGATAACTTGACAGGCAAATGTGAGGACACTTAAGTGCTTCGCTTCCCTCCCCCTAACACATAGTAGGTGCTCAATAAGTGTTGAACTGAAAAAGAGGGCAGGAACAATGTCTCGTTCTTCCGTCTCTCGTATAACTTGGTTTGGGCTACAAAGAAAAAGCGGGGTGAATGTTACTTTTCCTTATTTCCAGCTGACACAGCTCACCTCCGGCCTCAGGAAACCGAGGAGAGTATGTCTTTTCCCTTCACAGTGATAATTAGTTCACATGAACGTCATCACAGAGGGACAGTAATACTTTGTAGATGACTCATTTACATGGTTTTAACACTTATAAAGGGTCTCTGTCTCTTTTTTACATTTATTATCTCGTTTGATTCTTCCAGTAACTCCTGGAGTGCATGTAGGAAGAGGGTCATTAAATCTTACACACCAGAAATCTGAGCTCAGTGTGGTAAACAACAGCATGCCGCTTTTACCCTAATTCACACTTCACAAAGCGTTTAAAAGCCACTTTCTTATTTACTTACTAAAATATCCTGAAAGTGCTTAAATTTTAAGGCCCTTAAAAACTTCTAACTATCAATGGGACCGCTAGCCCCGGCCTGACCTCTGTGCTACAAAGAGCGAAGAATTGTTTTTTTAAAGAAAATGCAAGTATGTGGACTGCATGTTAAAGCGCCCATGGGCTTCGTGGCCCCTGGCGTCCGGGAAATTAACCCCGGGGAAGGTCAGGTTTTACTTTGTAACAAGCCAGTCATTTGAATTCTCCGCAAGTTTCTCTTTCTTCCTGACTCACCAGTCTCTCAGTGCTCTTCAACCTACAGATTCACAAAACTGAGAGAGAGCCTGGTAGGCCTCTGGGACGTACAGTATACCCCGAGGTAGCCGATCTTCTCTTCGTTTGTTTCCTCCCCGGGAGTTCACGGGCGTCCTGAAGTTGGTGGGTCTCCCTCCTGCGGGATTTTTATGTTTTTCATGTACATTCACTTGTAACAAGACCTTGAATTCCATAAATAACATCATATTGTATTATCCTTCTGTTACTTGTTTCCCTTACGACAGCTTGAGATTTTTTTATATTGATATTCGCCATTTTAACTGTTATGATTTCAATGCATGAAAATCACATAGGTTATTTATTTGCTACATTTCTCCACGAGTTGGCAAAAGTTTTCTGAAAAGGGC
>NW_021897068.1:0-609 GCF_006229205.1 Suricata suricatta
CCTGCCGCTTTATCTGTTCCTTATCCTTCAGCCCCACCTACAGGTCTTTCCAAGAACTACAGCCTGGGGTCAAGCCCAGGCTCTCCCTGCCGACCTCCTTGGTAAAACTGCATAGAGCTAAGAACCCTATAGTATCTATGCTTCTGGAAGAAGTTCTCCGCAAGGTCCCCCTTTATTCCCCGTGTTCTTCCATATATCCACAGGGAGAAATCATCCAGGCTTTCCCTACCGTGTGTCCTCTGTCACATGGAAAGCAGTTTTCTGGTTTCCACCTCACATTAGACAGCAATCCCAAAACTTGGATAAAGTAAGCACAAGAGGAACACAATCTTTTCCCAGACCCTCGCATGCCCGATACCTCCGTCTTCGGTCTTCAGACTCAGAGATCACCTGCTCTGTAGGATTACCCCGGCTTCCTTTGCAAGCACCCATCGCCCGCTGCCTACCCAGCCCCTCTTAGCACGTCACCAGGACTGATTTCCTTCAGAGCTGAAATTGCTTATCGTTTGCTTTCCAGCTGTACATCCCTGTTGACCGTAAGCATCCTTATACTTTTGTCTAATTTGACTCTCCCGACCACCCTTCAGGACTGATATTATTTTTACAATA
>NW_021897069.1:0-609 GCF_006229205.1 Suricata suricatta
AAAAATAAACATTAAACAAAAATAAAAATAAATAAAAAAGAATTACTATCTTTTTTTGCTTTGAAAAAATAAAGAATTTTACTGCTACAGAGGACATGAAGTTATCTTACAGAATTTAGAAAAGCCTGAATGACTTATATTAGAGTTAAATAGTGTCTTCTAAATTATTTATCAACAATCACAGTATTCATTTTAGAAGTTTATCTGGTTGGTTAATTTCCCCTAAGTGTTTTATTTTAATATCCAGTTTTTAATTATCTACAGTATGCTTCCAAGTGATAATAAAACCAAGTTGTCAAGTTTATGGAAATGCTACTCTTACAATGGAAACAATAACATGTGACCTTTAATTTTAAGGCTGAAAATACTTCCTAGCTATAGTCAGATGGAACTTTTTCAGTGACCTCAACAGCCTAAAAGACATTTTTACTACAAACAAAAGTAAGTGCTAATTTGTATTTAAATTGGCTAATTTATAAAATCCAACTCATCGACATGTAATATAAAACTACAAGTAAAAAATATTTTGAAGATAAAATTCACATTATACTGAGAAAGTAAAATAAATATAGAATACTAGAAAAATATATATCAGTCTCTCAACACTCA
>NW_021897070.1:0-609 GCF_006229205.1 Suricata suricatta
TCCTGTTCCCCGTCGGCCGATCGCAGGGGGCTCCCCACGAGGCCACAGGTCAGGCAGCGGGGAGAAGCCGTGTGGCAGGGGTGGGGGCCGGGGGCATCTGGGCCCCCTGTCCTGTAACATCCCTGTGCCTGTCCGGCCTGAGCACATGGACACCCCTCCGTGGGCTAGGCGAGCGTGGCCTGTGCCCAGGGGGACAGCTTGGTGCGTCAGGAAGCACGCTGTCTGTGATGAGCAGCTCGGGTCATGTGGTAACTTGGTGGCCTGTGGCCAAGCGTCCATTGTCTACTGAGGCCCAGAGCTGTTTCTCAAAGGAGCGTCGGTCCTGGGGCAGATAGCAGGGCCTTGCTCCAGAATCCTAAAGGGCTGCGCCAAGAGCGGCCGACGGCGCCTGCCCAGGGCTCCTGACGGCCTCTGTCCAGGTTGGCTCTGCGGCCCCGTGGGCTGTGCGGGGTCACAAGTGCCACCAGCTTGGGTGGCCCAGGCTACCCCACAGCCGGCTCTTGCTCTGGGCCTCCACTCACGAACTGGGCTGGAGTACACGCCCCACGTGTCCACGGGGGCGCACTGGGCTTGGTGCCTCTTTTTTGGCCGTAGGAGACGCCAGACCCA
>NW_021897071.1:0-609 GCF_006229205.1 Suricata suricatta
ATATCTGGATGGGGCATTCCTAACTTTCCTTGCAGAGTGACCCACTGCCATTTCTTGCTCTCGGCAAGTCATGGCATTTTAAAAGCCCTGTTTGGCCCTCACTGTTATTTGACTCAAGATTTGGAACTTCTAAAAATGCCCATTTACTGCTTTCTTCTAAGGTATGTGGTCTACATCTCTCTCGTTCGCTTTGGGCACTAGGGACGCTGTACTAAGTACCGGTGTGCTTACTACTTGGGGGATTTGGTGTTTAAACAAAATCTTTATTCCTCCCAAGGTTTTGGCCTCCTGATTGGCAGCTGGAGTCAGACACTGCCTCCCAGCTCCTCTCCAGCTCCCCAAGATACAGAGACGATCTTGAGGGGCCAAGGGAGCTGCTGGAAGTTTAGGGTTTGGCCTCCTCATGGCTTTGCTGCCATTGCACAGCAATAAACAAAAGCAGCAAATGAATCCATACAAATCGCATCACTGTGGCTCCACAGGGCAGTAAAAAGGCCATAGCACAAGGTTCCACACACTTCACCACCAAACAGGTCTGCGGCAGCAGCTGGTATCTTGCAAGGGAAGATTCCAGTGAACAGATCTGGTCAGTGGGTGGCAGTTAGGAAA
>NW_021897072.1:0-609 GCF_006229205.1 Suricata suricatta
AAAATAAGACAATGGAATTAATTTTCCTCAGGTTAGCCCTCACTCAGCAGCAGATCTTTAAGAATGGAAAGTGAGTTTATCTGATTTCAGACAAACCTGTCCCAGCCACTGCTACTGTGTTCCCTTCACTACCAATGAGAAGATCAGTGGGCTTACACATATGGATGGATAACCAATTGGTGAGTACAAATAAATAAAAAGATCTTACCTGATTTGGGGTAGGTTGAGATCAGAAGGTCATCTGGCCGGGTCTCAAATGACTCCACCTGGGACCACTCCTTGGCAATACCCCAGAAGACGGGGACACCCTGAACATCCACTAACTCCCTCCTGAAGACATCCAGCTTCTCCTCCATTTTTCAGAAACTAGATTTTAAACAAAAGAAAGCACGTTAAGAAGTCTTTGTTTTAATAGCAGTAATCAAAGAAAATTGATATTTTGGTAGATAATAGAGTATTTCTTTACTATTCATCCAGCAGCATTAAATCACATTACTGTGCCTTATGAATCAGTGGGAGAAGAAAAAGCATTATAAACACTAATAAGATCTTGAATGATTTATTTCTTGTAAGCTATTATATGTTAAATATCAACACTGTTCATTGGAG
>NW_021897073.1:0-609 GCF_006229205.1 Suricata suricatta
AATTTATTTATCCTACATTTTATACACTTAATTTTTTGGTTTTCTGTATTTTTTATTGAGGTATATAAATTACATTAAAATACACATATTTTAACACGTAGTTCTATGAATATTAACAAATACATAGAGTTGTGTAAGCACTACCGCAATCGAGACATGAAACAAGTCTACTGCCCCAAATATTCCCTTCTGCTCCTTTGTACTCATCTACTCCTGCCACCTCTACCGCCTGACAGTGACAAAGACTCTCTTTTTGACCAAACTTTAGACTCCACTGAGCCTTTTTCTTGACTAGGCCTTGACCTTAGGTTTCTGTGTTCATCTTTTCAGAGTCCAGTTTTAGCAAGAATCCTGCTAATTCAGTTTAGAGAAAATCTCCCCACCTGTGATATCTGGTCCTCCTGGCCTGCCTTCAACATGAATCCTGTTAGGTCAGCTTAGCAAGAATTCCTCTTCCCCTGATGTCTCCTCTTAGTAATTTTTCACCCAGTGATCCCTCCCTTCCCACAACCTGCTCCTGGCTGTCGATCCCCCTTGTTTTTGGTATATGTAGAGGCAAGCTTGATCTCTCCCCAAGTGCAATACTCCTGCTACTGAGGCCCATTACAA
>NW_021897075.1:0-609 GCF_006229205.1 Suricata suricatta
ATGGGTTGAACTCTGTCCCCTCAGAAGATATGTTACAGTCCTGACACTCAGTGCCTCAGAATGTGACCTTATTTGGAAATAGAGTCATTGTAGATATAATTAGTTGAATTAAATGAGGTTGTGTTGGAGTAGGTTGGACCTTGATCCAATAGACTGGTGTCTTTTTAAGAAGAGAAGAAAAACACACAGAACAAGGCCATGTGAAGTCGGATGCGGAATGGCGGGCAAGGAAGAGGCTGGAAGAGGGAAGGAAGGATCATCTCCCTCAGGTTTCGGAGACAGCGTGGCCCGACCCTGATCTCACACTTCCAGCCTCCCAACTGGGACACAATATACTTTTGTTCTGTTAAGCTCCCTGGTGTGTAGTACTCTGTTAGACCAAACACAGCAAAATGGCGCACATGGAAACAACTACTAATCTAATTTACAAATGTTTTTCTTTCTTTCTTCCTTCCTTCCTTCCTTCCTTCCTTCTTCCTTCCTTCCTTCCTTCCTTTCTAAGAGAGAGAGAGGGCACAAGTGAGCCAGGGGCAAAGAGAGAGTGTCCCACGAGGGGCAGAGAAAGAGAGAGAGAGAATCAGGGCTCACCCTAAGCAGGGCTCGAGCTCA
>NW_021897076.1:0-609 GCF_006229205.1 Suricata suricatta
CTGGAAACTCCCTCTAGACTTTATCTTCCTGGACTGCATAAAAGATTCATCCCCGCCCCTGCCCAACTACCCCAGTGCACCACTTTCTGCCCATGGTCTTGTCTCCATGCTTTAATAAAATCAGACATCCTTAAGGATTCTTTCTCGGTCGTCAGCTTCGGACCCCAGAAACCCCGCATCACATCAAATTGTTATCAAGTTCATACTCTATATATTTTTCTCTGTGTGGCTCGATTAATGTAACACAATGTCTTCTAGAATTATTCTGTGGGTGCAAAGGAAAGATTGCCTTCTTTTCTAAGGCATTTAAGAGCTAATACCTGAAAGGACCCTTTTCTTTCTTTCTTTCTTTCTTTCTTTCTTTCTTTCTTTCTTTCTTTCTTTCTTTCTTTCTTTCTTTCTTTCTTTTCTTTCTTTCTTTCTTTCTTTCTTTCTTTCTTTCTTTCTTTCTTTCTTTCTTTCTTTCTTTCTTTCTTTCTTTTTTAATAGTTTATTGTCAAAGTGGTTTCCACACAACACCCAGTGCTCTTCTCGACAAGTGCCCTCCTGAATCACCATCACCTCTTCCCCCACCCCTTCTCCTTCAGCCCTCGGTTCATTTTCAGTATT
>NW_021897077.1:0-609 GCF_006229205.1 Suricata suricatta
GCGCTTTCCATTGTAATACATTTGTGTCTTTGTATTTTGTCATATAAACTAGGACGTCTTTGAGAGTGACAGGGTTTTATTAAAATTACATCAGAACAAGTGTAGAGCAAAACTGCCTGGAACTAGCTAGAGCCCTCTGCGTCTTTTTTTTTTTTTTTAATTCTCCTCTTTCCTGTACTGCATCTCTTTCCTTTTCTTGGTATTCTCATGTTTTTATTTGGTTGTATACCAGGGTCCTCTGAGAATAGTGCATGAGAAAGTACTTCATACTTCATATTGTGGTTTGCCCTGGTACAAAATGTTAGAAGTAGAAAGTCATTTTCTGTCAGAATTCTGAATACATTTCTATGCTTTCTACGTTTCAGTGTCGATGGTGAGAAGTCTGAGTCATTTGGATACCCTAGTCTTTGTATTCATCTATTTTTGTATTTCAGGAAGATTTATGTATCTTTTGCTTCTGATGCTGTCAAATATTATTGCATGAAATCTATACTTCTTTCTGGAGGCTTTCAGGATTTTTCTACTTATACATGATACTCATGTATATCTTTATGGTAGGGTTTGATGTGGGTTTTTCTTTTTAAATTAATTATACAAGATGGGATCTTA
>NW_021897078.1:0-1370 GCF_006229205.1 Suricata suricatta
CCCCCCCGCCCCCCCTTCATAACCGCCTTCAGAAGGCAGGAGGAGCAGAAAAGGCCCCTGGCTGATCAGGGCGGCCACAGTTTCCAAAACACCCCCCACCCACAGACAAGCAGTCGCCCATAGATGTGTCCAGGAGGCTAAACACCAACAGATTATAGACGCCCGTGAACTTGCGGAGTCCTGCCCAGATTTCAGTCTTAAGAACTTGTGTGCAAGAAATAATTTGCCAGATTGAGCGGCCGCCAGGAATCCTGGCTGGTTGTTTTCTCCTGGAGGCTGTTCTCAGACTCAGGAGCCAGGTCGGGGCTGGGGGCTCCTTGGCCTCCGGACCCTGGCGGGCTGCAGGAGTGACGGAGCCCACAGGCCGGTTTAATGCATGTCACGGAGCCCCGCGGGGGCCGCAGCTCAGCACGTCCCCCGCTAATTAAAGGACAGCGGCCAGTTGTTCTCCATCAGAGCTCACAAAAGATGATTGCTTTGCTCCCAGAGAGCGAATGGGAGCGCGTCAGATGCCACAATCTGGCGCACGCCACATGGCGTTCTTCACCAGTGACCCTGTAGGAAGGGACAGTTATCGTGGGGCCTCCATCCGGCCTCTGGAGGGCCACTCTGCTCACGAGGGGGCAGGAGGACGGTGTCGGGACCTGCCTCTGTCCCGGCCCAGCGGGGCTGGCTTTGCGTGGGGGAGGGGCTACAGATGCAGGTGGCTACAGGCCTGGGGGTCCGGGGACTCGTGCAGGGGTGGGAGGAAGAGGGCTTGGCCCACAAGACCAGCCTTGTGTCCAGCCAGTGGAGGCCAGCACTGCCCGACCTTCCAGCAGCCAGGGCCACACTGTCCACTTGGGGACTGTGAGCTTGTCAGGGCCGGCCGGGTCCCGTCACATCCCTGTACCTCTGTGTCTCACTCCCGCCCAGGGCACCCTCCTCAGCCACGGAACGTGACCGACCAGTGGAGGCGGGGCCGATTCCTGGGGGGGAGATGCCCTCATCTCTCCTGTCCCTGTAACCCCACACCGCCCAGGCCACCCTCCATGACAACATTCTGGAATGACTGTTTCTCTCCATGCGTCAGAGGTCACGCTGGCCCCAAAGGAGGCATCTGTCTCCTTAGTGTTTTCTGAGACCTGTGAATCCAGTGTCAACGTGGGAAAACCTGGAGGTTCCACCTGAGACCCCATGGATTCTCCCGAGGTCTCAGGAGATGGGGCTCCCGGGACCCACACACCCTGTGGGCAACTGGTGGGCAAAACTCGATGCCCCTTGAGAGGGGCCTGTGATCACCGCGTGAGCTGTCTCCACAGCCCGGATCACCTCCCAACATGAGCCCAGGATCTGCGGTCCAGACTCCTAGGCTGTGTCGTCCAAGTGCC
>NW_021897079.1:0-609 GCF_006229205.1 Suricata suricatta
TAAAATCAATTACTGAGCTTTAGTTTAATCTCATAAAGCTTTTAGAGAGTTTTATTTTGTTATATGAATGATAAATTTTTGAGAATGTTGCTCAAGGCTATGACTACATGTATAAATTAAGAACTGAGTAATTACCCAAATATTTTCTATGGATTATTTGTCAGTGAGTCAATAATTATTCTGAGTATTTTTGTTCTGAATATATGAATACCTGCTTCTACTTCACTTTATCCAGATATCTGAGGGCTGAGCCTATGGCTGCTTGAGGAAAATGATCAGAATACTCTGCCACTCAGTTAAGTATGTTAGGTTGGTGTTTTAATATCCCAGGTATGAAAATGGACCAGGCAGTCAAGTTGGATGTGTGCTAATACTCTTGTTTATCTTTAAATAATCATCACAGTGTAAGCTCACAGCCCAAGACACATGGGTTACCTGAAAATCACTGCATCAAAGATACATACTCTTAGTTTATTTTTTTTCTTTTACTGAAAAGATCTTAACAAACTGGAAAACTTGCTTTAAATCTCCTCATTATTCTAGAACTCAGTTACTTCATTTCTAAAGCAGAGGTAAATGAAACTTTACCCCATGATGAGATACTTGACC
>NW_021897080.1:0-609 GCF_006229205.1 Suricata suricatta
CTCATCCCCTTCAGCATTCTTGCGCTTCAGACTTTTCCTGGCTGTTCTCGGGCTCTTATTCTTTCATATAAATTCTAAGATTCCACTTCCCAATAGAAGTCTTTGGGGATTTCAACTGGAGTCTCACTTATGTTAAATGGGAGGAGAACTGACAGTTTTATGTCTTCTCACTCTTTGCACCTGCTCAGAGTTTGTTTTCTTTCAACGAGACACTACTTCTCTCCATCTGAATCAGTAGGTCTCCCCCCTGACTGCACATCGAGACCAACTGAGCAGCTCAAAAAAAGTTCTCTTCTTAATGGCCTGTAATATTTACTTCTAGATATTTTATAAGTTTTTGTTTACAAGTTATATTTTTTCATTTCCACTCCTAGGTATTCATGGTAATGTGGAGAAAAACTAGGCTTTACAAAATGCTTCCTTTTCATTCAGCCACTTTGCCAGGTTTCCTTATGAATTCTTTTTTTTAAATATGTTTTAATGTTTATTCATTTTTTGAGAGGTAGATAGAGACAGAGCGTGAGCAGGGGAGGGGCAGAGAGAGAGGGAGACACAGAATCTGAATAGGCTCAAGGCTCTGAGCTGTCAGCACAGAGCCCGATGAGGGGC
>NW_021897081.1:0-609 GCF_006229205.1 Suricata suricatta
CACTAGTCTGACACGGTTCCCGGTGTGACTGTTAGGATTTTTCTCCTATGAGTCAGCCATTTTTTTCCAGTTATCACCTAATACAGTACAGTTATGCCCCAAATATGCACCATTTATAAAGCATGATCATCTCAAGCAGAATGTGCTTATTTCAGTATTTCCTAGAAGGGAGTAACAGTTTTGTGGCATAAGAACATGCTTGTAGAAAAAGAGGTTTGGGCTGTCTTTCAAGATCTGCCATTTTCTGACTATGGTCTAGGTAAAATCCCCTCACCCCTTTGACTGTCAGGAAATAAACCACTCGCCTGTCTGATCCACGTTCCTCACAGGGCAGTGGAATGGATTAAATAAGTTAGGATAGGCGCACAGGAAGAGAAAGAGCATCACATGCCGAAAGGACCGCAGGCCCTGGAGCCGGAGAGCCTAGGTTCAAATCCCACCACGCCACTGACGGCTGGCTGAGCGATCCATCTGTGCTCAGCCGCCTCGTCAGTAAAATGGGAATAATAAGAGTCACTAACAATGCACAGATGACCATGAGGAATAAATGCATTACTATGCATGAGGCCCTGACAGCAGTGTCTAGGACATTTCGAGCACAGCAGAACC
>NW_021897082.1:0-609 GCF_006229205.1 Suricata suricatta
CACTGGAGCAGGAGGGACCCAAGAAAAAGTGAGGGAAAGTATCACGGGAAACCTGAGGGAAGGGGGTGGCCAGGGAAAGAATCTAGCTGAACAGATGAATCCTTGGCCAAGAGAAGTTCAAAAAGCGGTTGCTCCTACTGCTGGGTTTACCTCGGCAGCCTGGCTCCCCAGGCCTGACAGAGTGAATGCTGTTTTGAAGTCCTGACTCTCTTCCTCTTTCTGCTGTTGCTCTTTGGCAGAGCCTCTCACCCTTGGCCCTAGTAACCCTAGTACAAGGTGGTAAGAAGAGCCCGATCCAAATATTGGGATTGTCCTCCTTTGTCCCAGTGTGCTCATTATAGAATCAAAACCAGCCTCTCTCTCCTTTTCCCTTACCACCTCACCCCAGCGCAGCCCACAGAATCATGGGGCTTGGAGGCAGGGGGGTAGGGGAAGGGAGCCATAAGAGGCCAAGGAACTCCACCCCGTGTCTCAAGAAGTATCCTCTATGAGGCTGGGAAGCTGAGTCCAACTGACCTGGGGCTTGGGGGCCCCCAGAGCAGGGGAGTGCCCTGGCCTCCGTAGATCAGAGACAGGCTGGGTATGGCCAGATGTGGGGGGCCGTGAGCA
>NW_021897083.1:0-609 GCF_006229205.1 Suricata suricatta
GGTTCATAGAAAATTTAAGAAAAAGGTACAGCAATTTCCTACATACCCTCTACCCCCACTCAAGCACAGCCTTCACTATTATCAATGTCCCCCACAGAGTGGCACATTTGTTACAACTGATAAACTCTACTGACACATCATGATCGCCAAAGGCCATGTTTTACCTTAGGGTTCACTCTTGGTGCTGTACTATGGGTTTGGACAAACGTATAATGACATGAACTGGTCATTTTAGTTAGGATCATATAGAGTCGTTTCACTGCAAATCCTCCAAATCCTCTGTGCTCTGCCTATTCATCTGCCTCCTACTCCAACCTCTGGCGACCACTGATCTTCTTATTGCCCCCCTCATTTTGCCTTTTCCAAAATGTCATACAGCTGAGATCAGAGAGTATGTAGCCTTCTCAGAATGGCTTCTTTCACTCAGTAATGTGCATTTAAGATTCCACCATATCTGTGCATGATTTGATAGCTAATTTCTTTTTATCACTGAATGATAATCTCTTGTCTGGACAGACCACAGTTTGCTTATCCATTCACTTACTGAAGGGAATCTTGGTTATTTCTAATTTGGGGCAGTTATAAATGAAACTATAAACATCATGTGTA
>NW_021897084.1:0-609 GCF_006229205.1 Suricata suricatta
GAAGCACGGTTTGTGATGGCCTTGCAGAGAGACAGGCACTCAGAGTCCAAGTTCAGGGTGCCGTGAAGACTGCTGTGCGTGACCAGACGCGTTCGTGTCCTCAGGCCTGAGTGGAAAATAGGGGGCGTGGGTGGTCCCTCCCGGATGACCCACGGCCGTCACGTGCTGTGTGGCTCAATGCCACATAAGGAGTTTGCCCGTCTGGCATCGTGGAGTCAGTCCTCCGGGACGCCCCTCTTCTGTGGCCCTGTAGGCTGAGCCTATGCAGACACTGGGAGGTTGTCTTTTGATTTATTTATTAATCAAATATTTATAGAGTGCTTACTGGCTGCCAGGTTCTGTTCTAAGTGCTCTACAAATATTAACTCATTTAATCTCCATGATAACGCTAAGAGGTAGACATTATTTTTGGCCTTATTATTTTAGCCTTATCTTTTTTAACGAGGAGGCAGGACCATGGGGCACGTAAGTATCTCCTAGGGATGACCCGTGTGCCGGGTGGCCAGCGGTCCCCCACTAGGCTCCGGAGGCCTATGCTTAGCCACTACGCATCACACCTGCATTTTGCCTCACCCTCTAGACTTAGGTTTGTGCCTACAGCAAGTCAAG
>NW_021897085.1:0-609 GCF_006229205.1 Suricata suricatta
TTTTTGATTTCTTCTTTGACTCATTGATTGTTCACTAACACATTATTTAATCTCCACATATTTGTCAATTTTCTAGTCTTATTCCTACTAGTCTCATACTCTTGTGGTTGGAAAAGATTCTTGACATGATTTCAATTTAAATTCACTGAGACTTGTTCTGTGGACTAACATCATCTTTCCTGGAGAATGTTCCACATGCATTTGTAAAAAGGACGTATTCTGCTATCTTTGGACAAAATGTTCTCAGTGTGTCTATTAAGTCCATCTGGTCTAATAGGTCATTTAAGTCCAGTGTTTTCATGTTAATTTTTTATCTGGATGATCTCTCTATTGTGTAAATGGGGTATTAAAGTCACCTACTATTATTATATTGTAGTCTATTTTTCCCTTTAGATCTTTTAATATTTGCTTTATTTATTTAGGTGCTCTTATGTTGTGTGCATAGGTGTTTACAGATGTTATATCCTCTCATTGGATTGACTCCATTATCATTCTGTAATACTCTTCATTGTTCCTTATTACAGTCTTTGTTTTAAAATATATTTTGTGGCATATCGGATAAACATCTAGTATTCAAAATCTACAAAGAACTCCCCAAACTCCATGCCC
>NW_021897086.1:0-609 GCF_006229205.1 Suricata suricatta
ATATAATTCACTTCCACGTTTCTCTATATGCTTTGTTGCTTGAACTATTACTTAAACATTTAAAATATTTGAATTCATTGTTATTTAAGACTGTGTAGCTCACCAGCCTATTATTTCCAATTAACTCCACCTTTATCCTAAACAGCATATTTTTAATATATGACTCTTTTACTAAAGTCTCAGGATTTTACATCCGTTTATTATTCTATCTATTCTTAGGAAGGTAAAGTATCATTTCATTACTCTACTTTATAACATATTTAAATGTCAATAGATGTGTCTCCCTCATTGTTCTTCTTTTTAAGAATTTTCCTAGGAATTTTCAGAGGTGATATTAAAAAGGCTGGTGGAAAAAGACTGCAGAAGACATCTTCCCATCTTTTTTGGTAAAGTTGCTTTTTCAAAAGTAGGTATGTGATTTAGAATGTATCTGCAAACATGGCTGTCTGTAGTATATTGCCCAATCCATAACATAAACCTTAGTGCTGCTGTATCTCTGAATGTAGTAGTAGATGATAAACCAGCCTAGTCTGTCACCATCACAAGCAGCAAGTTATATACACATTTTTTAAGTTCCTTTACAGCTATATGTAACATAAGTGATTTTCT
>NW_021897087.1:0-609 GCF_006229205.1 Suricata suricatta
TTCCCTCCCCATGCAGAAGCCCCAAACCCCCTTTCCTTTGTCTAGCCTCAGAGGGTACAGAAGCACCAAGCACCTGGCCTCCTCCTAAGTCACATTTTTTCTTTGTAAATCTGGAGTGCACCTAATTAAAACTTTTATTCTTTTGTTAACCTGTTTTCTATCACTTTAATTCACAGGCCCTAGCTACCAAACCTTGGAGGATAGAAAGAAAAGGATGTTTCCTCCTCTACAATTCAAATATTACCTTATCAGAGAAGCCTTCCCTGACTATTGTCCCTGCTGGTCCTTTATTTTCCTTCAGAGCACTTATCACCGTGTGACATGTGACGTATACCTCTAGTTGTTTATTTGTGCCTCCTTTGTCTGCTAGAACATAAGCTGGGAACTTTGTTTCGTTCACTGCTGAACCTCCCACACCTGAAGCAGTGTCGTACATACACCGAGCGCTCAGTAAGCGTGCGTACGACCGTCATCTTGGGGTTGTGGGCTCAAACCCCACATTGGGTGTAGAGATTGGTAAAAACAAATAAACTTTAAAAATTAGGGACTCCTGGGTGGCTCAGTCAGTGAAGTGTCTAACTCTTGATTTTGCCTCAGGTCCTGATCTCA
>NW_021897088.1:0-609 GCF_006229205.1 Suricata suricatta
TGACATCCACATTTCAGAAAGTCCAATCAAGTAGCACTATGGAGAATGGGTTTGATAATGTGAGTCTGAATGAAATATTCATTGGAAAGCAATTGCCTTAATTATAAAAACCTGAAGTAAACAATAAAGGAGAAGATAAGTTGTGGCATTATCATTTTTTATGAGTAACAATGAATAAGGCATGATGATCATTGAGATGATCATTATATTTGGCACACAGAGAAGAATGTGTAATGATAATATGCCCATTTTACAAAAATAATTAGAGGATGGACAGAGCATGAAGTTAGTAAATTTAATTCTGAATAGAGTTTGGGTTACATGTGAAAGAATCAGTGTGAAGACATCTATGGGAATCCATGAGAATTTGATAATAACATTACCAACTAAGTAGTGATATCAGGGATTGGTAATCCTTAATTTATGAGTTAGTTTATATTGAAAGTAATTCCTGGAAAGGTAAAAATGTGTACATTTTTATGTGCAATAAGATAAGAGATTTGGGTATGAATTCTGGATGCAACAGTAGAGACATAAAGTCTCTAAAATTGTTAATCCTTGAAAAAAGATAATAAAAAGGAGTGGTCACAATTACTTCTTTTTCTATTC
>NW_021897089.1:0-1370 GCF_006229205.1 Suricata suricatta
GTGGCCGCTGGCCCGAAACCTCTCACTGTCCACAGCAAGGACCACAGGCCGGGCCACGAGTGCCTGGGTCACCTGGTGGCCGTGGGGACAGCAGCTCACACCAACCACTGCGGGTGTCAGAGCCCGTGTACCCCCCCGCCCAGGAGGGGCTTTGAGCAGAACCCAGAGCTGGACAGTAACATTGCAGGAGGGAATGTTGCGGGAGGGGAAAGGACGCTCTGGACAGAGGACGCACGGGCAGGTGGGGGTTTAGAGCCAAGCAGCAGGTCTGGGGCAGGGACTGGGGGTAACTGCTAGAGGAAGCACCGGGGCAGGGGTGGTCCTGGCTGACCGGCCTGGGGGACCCTCAGGCAGGACCAGGGCGGGCCATCGGACGTCACCGGGGGGTGGGGGGTGAGGCACTCTGCAGAGTGGACTCCCCTGCACTAACGCAGCAGGTTCTCGGGGAAGCTGACACCGCACAACAGGTCTGCTGCAGGACAGGGCCTGGCACGTGCTGGTCCTCCTCCAGGAAGGCCTGAGGACAATGGGGCAGGCAAAGGCGGATGGTCTGGTATCCAGTCGCGTCCCCATGGGAACTTCGTCCCCGCCCGCTGACCTCGCTCCGCTGTCTCTGCTTTGCTCCCCGGGGGGCCCGCCCCAGCCTCTGCCCGCCTGGCCCGGGATGAGGTCTGGGTGGGCGTCTTGTCCTGCTGCGTCCTGGGGAGGAGCCCTCGGGCAGGCGGTGAGGCGGAGAGGCCACTGTGGCCATGTCCGTCTGGTCCCTTCACCCACCTCGCCGCCACGCTGAGCCGCAGACCCTGGGGTTCCCGCCGCCTCGCACAACTGTACCCCCTGCCCTGGCCCCTGCACAGTGGCCCTGGCGAGGGCAGACGCTCAGAACAGCGGTTGGACGGACAGAGTGTCAGTAGCTCTATAACCTTCCCTCCTTCTCGGCGGGTTGTGGGAACCCTGCATCCACCCCGTCCCCTCCTCTGAGGTCACCCACCAGGAGCCAGCCTCACCCCATTCCCGGACGACAGCCTCCTGAGGGCTTTGTCCTCAGCTCCCGCTGGCCTGGAGTCTGCAAAGGGTCCTTGGGGGAGGGCCAGCTCGCTGGTGATGTAGGTGACGCGCCCTGTGTCCCCTGGCTGCCAGCTCTGGAAACCATGTGGCCCGGGGCCTGCACGAGAGAGGCCGAGTCACCTGCCCCGAACCCAGGCCCCTCCGGCTTTGAGCTGCTCTTCCACCGTTCCAGAGGGCTGCCGCTCGCCCCTCTGTGCACTTTGTTCTCATCTCCCGAGCCCCCAAGAGAGCAATTCCCCTCCGGTTAACCTCAGAAGGAAGGCCATCGGGAGTCCCCTCGGCGCGGGAAATGTATTCCGTTCAGA
>NW_021897090.1:0-609 GCF_006229205.1 Suricata suricatta
TTTTTTTTTAATGTTTTATTTATGTTTGACACAGAGAGAGACAGAGCATGAGAGGTGGAAGGGCAGAGAAAGAAGGAGACACAGAACTGGAAGCCGGCTCCAGGCTCTGAGCTAGCTGTCAGCGCAGAGCCCGATGTGGGGCTCGAACCCACAAACGTGAGATCTGACCTGAGCCGAAGTCGGAGGCTTAAACGACTGAGGCAACCAGGCACCCCATGACTGTCTTCTTAAGGAGAGTAGGGGATCAAAGATTTCCTTTCTAAGACTGAACTCTGCTCTTGACCTGTTAGGAAAGACTTTACCTGTAGAACGCCCATGGCTATCCTTTGACCCATTGAGATCTGTTCTTGCTTTCAGAGTTTCAGACCATGGTTCCTCACCTGGCTAACTGGTGTTCTTTTTTATTTTCACAGCTTAATTGAGATATAATTGACGCATAGCACTGCGTACCTTAAAGGTAAATGATGTAATGATTTTTAACATGTATGCACCGCGAAATGCTTACCACGATAAGGTTAGTTAACATCCCGTTCGCCTTGCATAGGTACATTTTTGGTGTTGCTCATGTGAGAACTTCTAAGATCTATTCTTGGGGCTCCTGGGTGGTTC
>NW_021897091.1:0-609 GCF_006229205.1 Suricata suricatta
AGATCTTTTTCACCAAATGGGGTAGAAATTCTTGACTGAAACCAATACATATATTGCTTGGAAGCCTTTGGCCAGCTTAACTAGGGATGTTAGTCTACTAACATCCACTTAATAGGTCACTTATTATGTCACTTACTACCCACTTAAAGTTTCACTTCATGTCACTTCTGACTAAGGGACCCCCTTTATGGAAAAGGAGGGGTGGCAGTGGGCATAGAGCCAAAGGACCCAGTGGTCCTATGAAATATTACAATACACAGAATCCGTAGACCTGATAAAGCAATGAAATGGTTTTTTGAGGGCCTAGCGGAAGTGCTTGCCTGAAGATGACACCTGCAAGAATGGGACCCTGTCCTCCAGGATGAGACCTATATCTTAATCAACAACTCTTATATGGGGCTGTCCTCTGGCGGGGGGAGTTTGTGGGACTGGGGCCAGGAAATAGAAGTAGGAATGGCCCTTTTTACCATCACCTATGGTGGTCCACTTGAGAAATCCAAGTTTTCCATCCCATAACTTTAGGCTCTATGGGTCTGGAGGTCCTGGTTCCCAGAGGGGTGATGTTTTCTGAAGGACACAGTAAAAAATATCCCTAAGGCTTAAGGCTAT
>NW_021897092.1:0-609 GCF_006229205.1 Suricata suricatta
AAACTGGAACTCTGCCAGCACACGGGGGCATATTCTCATAGAGTATGTCTGAACACATTCAACTCACTAAAGCTTTAGGCAATGCTCTGGTGCATTCAGTGTCTGGGCACACCTCAAATATCTGTCATTGGGTTTATCATCAGGGCATTATTATCTAAATACTTCACAGTATAATTTTTTTTAAGTTTATTTAAATCATCTCTATATCCAACGTGGGGCTCGAACTCATGACCCCAAGATCACGAGTCACACATTCTTCTGACAGAACCAGCCAGGTGCCTCCCCCAGTATCATCTTTAAAGGAGAGTCCTTGTGAAAAATTCTTAACCTGATCTTAGAATCAAGAATTCTTCCTGGACCCGAATTTAATCTTATGAACATGGTGAATGGTGGATCTGACCAGGTTTCTCTTTCTGCCTCGGCTCTTGAGACGCTTCAAGGTAAACAGGTGCCCTACCACAGGGAGCGTGCTGGTTGCTCTGGCACACACATGTAACCTCATTCCAGTCCACCTTGCGCTTCCTCATGTCACTCTTCCTTTACGTGATCTGTACTTAGTTCTTCTAAGTAACCTCAAGTTCCCTTAGTAAAAGATACATACTCCCCAGC
>NW_021897093.1:0-609 GCF_006229205.1 Suricata suricatta
ACTGTAGTCTTTTGAGAGAAAGAGAGACAGAGCATAAGTGGGGAAGGGGCAGATGGAGAGGGAGACAGAATCAGAAGCAGGTGCCAGGCTCTGCGTCTCAGTACAGAGCCAGAGGCAGGGCTCAAGCTCACAAACGATGAGTCATGACCTGGCTGAAGTCAAATGCTGAACTGACTGAGCCAACCAGGTGCCCCATCACTAGGTTTATGTTTGAATACAAATTTAAAATTTTAAAAATATATAGTCAAAAGTATTGCAAATGATTATGGTCTTTTAAAAGGAAAATAACTTTTTAGGTGTAGGAGGCAGGGCCTTTGAGAGGTGATTCAGATCATGAGGACATGGCCTTTGTGAGTGAGATGAATGCCTTTACCCAAGAAGTTCCGGAGAAAGCTCCAACAACTTCCTGAGAACTCCCCAAGTATGAACCAGAAAGAGGGCCTGCACCAGAACGTGACCATGCCGACACCTTGATCTTGGACTTCCTAGTTTCAAATTTACAAGTCACCTAGTCTGTAGCCTTTCTTTTTTTTTGAAATAGCTATCTGAAAAAATTATTTTGGAGACCCTCAGGAATAGAGAAATCCAGGGCCAGTTCAGAATCAAAAA
>NW_021897094.1:0-609 GCF_006229205.1 Suricata suricatta
TTCTGCCTTTTTTTGCTCTTGTCTCTAGTTTTATATTTGAAGATAATTTTGAAATTGCCTCCCAACTATCTTTATTTCAGGAACAACAACCTAAAACAGTTGGTTTTGGGGGCACCTGGGTGGCTCAGTGGCTGTGTCCAACTCTGGATTTCGGCTCAGATCGTGATCCCAGGGTTGTGGGATCAAGCCCTGTTTCCATACTAAGAGTGGAGTCTCCTTGAGACTCATTCTCTTCTTCTGCCCTTCTCCCCTGCTTGCATGCTCTCTTCCTCCCCCCTCTCTCAAATAAACAAACAGTTGGGTTTTTCCCTCAAAATGTATGCACTCTTTATTTGTATTTAATTAAATGAGAGGTGGATCACCCCTCATTTACTTGTTCTCTCTCAGACTAATGTCATTCATTCTGTGAACATTTTCCTGGGCCAGTAGAGGTCAATTGATGTAGGAAATGTCTCATTGATTATCTTAATCAATTTCTAAAGGTATAATGAATACTTTGAAACCTTTCAGGCTTACGAAATGTTGACTGTGGAATTCTTGTGAGTTCACAATATTAACGATTTTCATTAAAGCTCTCTCATCTTTGCGAGACTCTTGATAGTTACATGC
>NW_021897095.1:0-609 GCF_006229205.1 Suricata suricatta
AATTGACAGAGACAATCCTAAGTCACTCCTGGGATGAGTGTGTGTGGAGAGAGATCAGGAGGTCCTAAGAACAGATGACAGGAGACCTAACAGGTCCCCAACCACTAGAATCAATCATATCTATGGTGTGTAAAAGGCATATGGAACAGAATCTGAACCATACACAGTGGTGAACAACCATAGAACAAGAAAGAGCTCTTGGAAATTAAAATTATTACCCTAGAAATGAATAATTTAGTCAATAAATTGGATAATTACAGTTGTACTTCCCCTAAGTAGTACCATCAGGAGGGATGGCACCAGGAGAGAAGACCTGTTTGGTTCTTAATATTTGTTTCCATAAATTTCAAGAATATTTCTCAGAGTTGACAGGGAAAAACATATTGAAAGTCATCCCCAGGTTCTTAACACTTCACCGTGAAATGTCAGGAAGAGGGTGGGGAGCAGACACCTTGAAAGCTCCAAGACACAACACAGGCCAGACAGCCGGAAGACATGACATATGGTCCCCAAATCCCAAGGACAACTGTGTCCAGCAGAGTCTCCATGCCATCACTGGGTGAATCAAGACGAAGGTAGCCTAAAGGCACGTCAGGTGTTGAGAGTGTC
>NW_021897096.1:0-609 GCF_006229205.1 Suricata suricatta
GCTCAGAGCCTCCTTTGGATTCTATGTCTCCTCCTCTTTTTGCCCCTCTCCTGCTTGCACTCTGTCTCTCTCTCAAAATAATGAAACATTAAAAAAAAAGAAAAGAAAAGGAAGACATTCTTCAATATACAACAACATGGATGAACTTTGAGAACATTATGCTAAATGAAATGTCAGTCACAGAAACAAATATTGCATGATTCCACTTATATAAAGTAACTAAATAGTGAAATTCATAGAATCATATAATGAAATTATGGTTACCAGCGCTTGAGGTGGGGAAAACAGAAAATTACTAAGCAACAGGTATTAATATTTAGTAAAGAAAAGATATAATAAGTAGAAATCAATGAAATTGAAAACAGGAAATTAATAGATAAAATCAATGAAATAAGTGAAACTTTGAAAAGATCAATAAATATAAAATGTAAACTACAAAATGATGATTATGAGAACACAGAAGAAAATTTTGTGGCTCAGGTTCAACAACAGTTGTAAGCTTCTATACACCAAGGCATGATTGATGAAGAAAAAAAATGATTATTTAGACTTCAAAAAATTAAAGTGAACAAAAAATTTGCTCTGTGAAAGACACTGCTAAGAGAATAA
>NW_021897097.1:0-609 GCF_006229205.1 Suricata suricatta
AATCACAGCCTCTCTCCTGCAGGGTGCTGCGCAGTGACAGCAGAATGAAATGCATCCCCAGCCTTTCTGTGAAAGAGGCCTATTAGCTTCTCTTCATGGCTGTAGCCTGAGGGATGGGCTTCTAATTAAACACACATCCAGGGGACAACTACAGCCCTCTCCAGAGACCCAGGAGACCAGCAGGTGCCATCCTCAGGCCTTCCCTCTGTCCTGCACCAGGTCGTCAGTGTCTCCACGAAAGGACCTTGTGTATGTATCTGTGCCTCGGCTTTTATGTCCGCCATCCAGAGGACTCATCCCCTGGTGGCATGGCTCTGGTGACCAGTGAGGCTGGTGCCCATGGTAGCAAAACAGTTCTCAAGAAACAGTTCTCAAATGGCTATTACCCCAGAACACAGTGCAGAGGGAGCTGACAGAAATGCCATCTCCCAATCTTCTGGAAAAAGTACATTCATGTACTTTAACAGTTGCTGCTTGAGAGTAAGGCTTCCAATCAGCCATAACCTAAGTGCTGACTCAG
Source organism: Suricata suricatta (assembly GCF_006229205.1). Taxonomy (NCBI): domain Eukaryota; kingdom Metazoa; phylum Chordata; class Mammalia; order Carnivora; family Herpestidae; genus Suricata; species Suricata suricatta. The sequence goes on from NW_021897097.1 coordinate 521, forward strand.
ATCCTCCCCTTTGGAGCACTGACAGGCCTTGTTGCACCTCAACTACTGGTAGCCACTAAAAATAAAGTAAGCAGCTTGGGCAATCACAA
>NW_021897098.1:0-609 GCF_006229205.1 Suricata suricatta
AGACTTGATGTTATAGAAAATAGGTTACAAGGAAAATGAAGTAACGAAGGTACTGTTTAAAAGAGATGGGTGTGAAATCGCCACACAGGATCAGTAGAAGGGGCACAGTAGAGAACAGGGGAGGGCTGGCGGGTTGAGATCAGAAGCATTTGACGGCCTGGGGAAGGATGTATGTGTAACCATAAAGAAAAGTGTGGGTACCACACACATTGCAGAGAAATTGCTTTGGAAAACGGTGACTTATTTATGGGCCATAGATAAAACAGAAGATCCAAGAAAATGTCTTCTAAGCCTGGATACATGTTTGCTACTGGTGAAGATAGGCTTGATGGAAAGGGAGACCAGTTTTGGAAGAAGGTGGTGATGGGTTGAATCTTGGAGATGTCACTTCTGAGATGACAAGGAGACACAGTAGAACAAATCACTAGCTCACACTTTAAGATATAGGATGACAGGGACACCTGGGTGGCTCAGTCAGTGAGCATCTGACTTCAGCTCAGGTCATGACCTCAAGGCCTGTGAATTCAAGCCCGGCATCAGGCTTGCTGCTGTCAGCGCGGGACCCACTTTGTAACCTCTGTTCCCCTCTCTCTGCCCTTGCCCCACTTA
>NW_021897099.1:0-609 GCF_006229205.1 Suricata suricatta
CAGTACTTAAATAGTGGAATCGTTGTAGTAGAATTCTATCAGTATACCCAAGATTGTCTTGGACCTTAACAAATCCCACTACTGAATTCTATACGTATGAACAACTGTTCAAACCTGGACATGCTTTTCTATATAACGAGGTGCAGGAACTTCCCAGAAATGAGTGATCATCAGGAACGTGTATACAGGACGCATAATGGTGAAGGTAGGGATGTACAGAATTATGTTTGCATAAAAGTCAAAGATTTTAACTTAAAATAGAAACCCCTTCATGGCCTTCACATCAGACATGGTCCACGGACATGTGTGTCGTCAGAGCATCTCGGTTCCCGGCCTGGGACACAGCTCTGCTGAGGACCCCCAGGCCTGACGGGCCTGTCCCGGGTCACCCGAGAGTGGAAGAAACCCAAGGAGAAGTCTTGATGAACCTGCAGTTGGTAAGGTGTCTTAACTGTGACCGGAAAATCACCGGCAACGCAAGAAAAAGTAGGTAAATGAGGCCTCAGCAAGATGAAAATCTTTTGTGCATCTAAGGTCACTAACAAGGGATTGAATGTACACGCATAAAATGGAAGAACAACTTGGTAAATCACACGTATGCTAAGAGTT
>NW_021897100.1:0-1003 GCF_006229205.1 Suricata suricatta
GTGTGTCAGTTGCCAGGGACAACTGTATTCAAATTGGAATCTCTTTCGCCTAAAGGTGTATAAAGGTCTGGAGTCTTCAGCTTAGGCAGAAGAGTACCATACCTTCTCTCAACTTTCTCTTTGGTAAAGGGAAAACTAAGAAACCTCTGACTCTAGAAGCTTCCCTCTCTTAATTCACACCGTTAACCAAAAATGCTCTGACTCTAGAAGCTTCCCTCTCTTAATTCACACCATTAACCACAGATGCTAATTCTAGAAGATTCTCTCTTAATTCACACCATTAGCCACAGATGCTCTGACTCTAGAAGCTTCCCTCTCTTAATTCACGCCATTAACCAATGAAGCACGTAGCAATGGGGCACAGCAATGGGGCACAGCATCAGTGCACAGCAGAGGCCGACTGAGCCGGGCAGGGGACAGTGCCAAAGGGAAAACCAGCTTGCTCAACTCTGCCTAGGCTGGCATCCACGCGCCCTCTCACCAAGCCTGCGGTGTACTGGGCATGCAGACCCAGCCCAGGAGGCATTAGCAGGAAGACAGCACACAACAGATTCCACAACAAACGCAGCCTGGCAGTGTGAGCAGTGACAAGGCGGGAGGGTCTTTCTTCTTGTCCTGCTCCTTCCCAAATTAGAAACTTTCAGTAAAATACTCGAACCACCCTTCCTCTGGCAAACGTCTATGCTCAAAGGAAAACCTGGACGGGTGATGGACTAAGATAGGTAATAGTTGTCATCTCTGGTGGGATGGGAAATTCTCTTCTTTATGTGTTTTTGGATTTTCAGAATATTCTGCTACGAACATAATTAACTTTAGGATCAGATTAAAAATATAAACAAAAACTGGCTCCTCCCCAAAAAGAAAAACAAACGTCTTGCCATTTATATCACGGCAGAAGAGGGCACAGTACCTATCCCCCTCTCCTACATAATACAGTATCAAGAAATGGTTGGTGAAGCATCTGACATGTGACATCTTGACGGTCTGAACAAGAGCAACTACA
>NW_021897101.1:0-2978 GCF_006229205.1 Suricata suricatta
CTGTGTTTGTAGAGAAGCAGAAATTTGGTAGCAGTGGAGAGGTGACCCGAATGCAGGAAGGACTTCTGAGGTGAGTGACATGTGCAAGGGAGGAAGAAGGATGTTGGCAGGTTGTGGGACTGACGTGAAATTAAAGAACAGCTAGAATCCCAGGTCAACAATCGTGTAGTCAGAGTTTTATTCATGAGGCAAATTTTTTATAGATACTTCTACGTATTGTTCATCTCAAAACCCATTCAGTTTGGAAACAATGGTCAGGGAGAGCTATATGGGAGAAGCCCTGAACGTCACGATTCTATTTGAGTCCTCATCCAGGGCAGTAAGTTTGTTCCACTTTGTGAGCCTGCAGACAGTGCTCCAAACATACCCATGCATTGACTGTAGTCATTATGTAGCCCGATAATAATTAAGAAACATCAATAATTTATTAATTAATAAAGAGAATGATTCTAATGGCTATTCCGTAACACATGCCTTCGTATTTTGAACAGAACTCCTTTGGTGGAGCGTGGCTGTGAACGTACTGAAGGGCATCAAGGTGGAGAAATCCTGGACCCGGTTAGGAGACTTCCTGTGCATGAGGGATATCCCACTGGAAGCAAGTCCTGTGAATGTGCTAAGTGTAGAGATGGTTTTTTTCCTGAGAAGCTGGGGAGATCTCCCCCAAGTCTCAAACCGAGTCCCAGGGAGGACTGCGGGCCGGCCTGCAGCTCCATCTCGATCATCAGCACGCGGGTGGACACAGACCTTGTAGAGAAGCCCTGTGAAGGTCTGAACACCGGGAGAACCTCTGAGACTTATGCAGAACATCTCAGCAGGAAGAAATCTCTAGAGTGCAAGAAATGCGGGAAAGCTTTCACTGGCACAGCCACCTTTCAGGGTCATGTGCAAGGCCACTGTGGACAGAGTGTGCATGCTTGTGATGTGTGTGGGAAAGCCTTCAGGCATCACTCTGATCTTGCACGTCATGTGAAAACTCACACTGGGAAGAGACCCTATCGATGTCCGGAGTGTCGGCGAACCTTCGAGGATATGTCGGGCCTGCAAAAACATGTGAGAACACATGCTTGGGAGAATCCCTATAAATGTCAGCTTTGTGGGCAATCCTTCCCTGTTCAGCTCTCCTTTCTAGTCCATGTGAGAAGTCACACAAGGGACAGACCCTTGAAATGTAAGGAATGTGGGGAAACTTTCAAGAAGCATCTACCTTTTGAGCATCACATGAGCACACACAATGTAGTGAAACCCTACGAATGTCAGGAGTGTGGCAAAACCTTCAAGTATCACCCAGACCTGCGAGTACATATGAGCACACACACTGGGGAGAGACCCTATGAATGTGAGGAGTGTGGGAAATCTTTCCGGAAGTATGGCCATTTAAAATGTCACATGACCACACACAGTACCGTGAAACCCTATGAATGTCAGCGCTGTGGCCGATACTTCCGGGATCACACAGCCCTGGGAGTGCACATGCGGACACATACTGGGGAGAGACCCTATGAATGTCAGCAGTGTGGGAAAACCTTTAGATATGTTGGAAATCTGCGAGAACATGTGACAATACATACGGGGGAGAGACCCCATAAATGTCAGGAGTGTGGGGAGGCCTTCAGGTATAACTCATGCCTGCGAGAACATGTGAGGAAACACACTGGCGAGAGACCCTATAAATGTCAGGAGTGTGGGGAAGCCTTCATTCGACACCACACCCTCGTACGCCATACTGCGAGGAGGCACTCAGGGGACGGACACTTGGAATGTAAGGAGTGTGGGGCAACTTTCAGGAAGCATCGACTTTTTCAACGTCACATGGCCACACACAATGTAGCAGAACCCTATGAATGCGAGGCGTGTGGCAAAGCCTTCAGGCATCACAAAGACCTGCGAACACATGCGAGGACACACACGGGGGGAAAACCCTGAATATGCCAGCCCTGTGGGAAAGCCTTCACGTCTCCTTCCCACCTGGGAGTCCATTTGAGGACACACGCTGGCGAGTGACCTTTGGAGTGTAAGGAGTCGGGAAAGCTCTCGGTCAGCTGCAAAATTTTCAAAGCCATTTGAAAAAACAGCACAATTAAACCCTATGAAGGTAAGAGGTGTGGGAAGGTGTACAGGGTCTTCTCATCTCTTCAAGTGCACATGAGGAAACGCCCTGGGGAGAGACCTTGACACGTCACCGCTCCCTTCAAGAGCACCTGAGGCTGCACAGTGGACAGGAAGGCTTTGTATGGAAGGACTCTGGTGAGACCTTCCAGTGTCCCAGAGCCCTGCCAGTACGTGCGATGACCCTCCGTGGGCAGAACCTCGTGAATGACCGCTGTGTGGGGAAGCCTTCACTTGTCCCTCGTGCCTTTGAGGACATGTGTGAAAGTACAGTGATGTGAAGCCCTATGAATTTAAGCACCATGGGAAAGCCTTCAGGTATCCCAGGAACCTTAGCACAGACACACTGTGGGAAAGCACTTACTCTCCTTCACAAAAAGTTTTTAATGTGTATTTATTTTTGAGAGAGACACAGGATGAGCAGGGGAGGGGCAGAGAGAGAGGGAGACATAGAATCTGTAGCACACTCCAGGCTCTGTAAGTACAGAACCAGATGAAGGGCTTGAACTCATGAACCACGAGATCATGACCTGAGCCAAAGTCGAACGCTCAGATGACTGAACCACCCAGCCACCCCTCCCTTCAAGCTTTATTGAAAACGCAAGCCAGTGAATGGAGGTGATTCTGAATGGACACAATTTTGGGAAAACTTCAGGTATACAACTTCATATATTTTGTTCATGAAAATTCAGGCGGGAGAGAAATCTTTTTGTTGTGTTGAATATGGCTTTGAATTTGCTGGTGCCTCTTCCTTAATAGGGATTTGAAGTGTATGATCCCTAGCTTGTGTCACTGATACGAACACTGATGGTTTTAAGTGGCCTCCGTTGTCCTCTACATCTGTATGACCGCGATGTCGTTACCTCAGA
>NW_021897102.1:0-1370 GCF_006229205.1 Suricata suricatta
TGGCTTATGCCTGTGGGGTGTCTCTGTCCTGTTTCACAGGGACACCAGTCACCTCGGGGGTCAGGGCGACCTTCATTAACTAAACTAATGGCCCTCTGCAGTGATCTTATTTCCGAATGAGGTCACAGTCCAAGCAGCAAGGACCAGGGCCGCACGGGATGACTCTGGGGGACACAATTCGACCCACTACAGGCCGTCCTGCCCAGTGGCCAGTTGCTCCGGTGTTCTCCTCTTTCCCACCCCAGCTGCCCAGCCCCACTCCCGGCCAGGGGGCAGCCTGAGAGGCCGCAGGGACCGTCCAGGGCACGGAGATGTGACCATGGCCTCCACCTGCTGGGCCAGTCCTCAGGGTGGGGCTTCTGGGTCTCCTCCCGGCACCTAATCTCCTTAAAGAAAGGACAAGGCAGCCGGTGTCAGACCGGAGCCGCTGTCACCTGTGTGCACGGACACTTTCATCCTGCCCTGCCCTCGGCCGCCGCTTGCTCAGGAAATGCAGAGCCCTGATCACTTCATTAGCGCTCATTACGGAGCAAGTGGAATTTGACCTCTGGCCTTGGACTCCGCCCACCCCGGCTGTCATGCCAAGTTCTAATTTCAGCCACGGAAACTGCTAACCCCTGCCAAGAGGGAGTCCCTCGCCCCTGCCCCCATGCAATTATGGATACTTCAAAAGACTAAATGTTTTCAGAAGAAATCACAGCCAATCAAGAAGGCATATGGAGAGCGTTTGGGTTAAAAGCGTCACACGCGAATGATCTTAACAGCCAAGCGTGCCCTGAGCTCCAGTCCCCGGGATGGTGTGGGCCGGTGGCAGGTGGCCCGCTGCTCCTTCCCTGCCTCCGAGGCTCTGGTCTGTGCCTTGGACGCTTCAGACACTCCACCCAGACCCCCTGGGGCCCGTGTGGGCACGTGGGGCAGGACTCTGACCTCCCAGGAAGGCAAATGTCCCCTCTGCTTCCTTGGGACGACGTGATGGACCAAAGGGGCTTCTGAGGGCCTGTCCGCCACCACCCCTGGCCTCCAGAGCCTGGGAAACCCAGACACTGTGTAACACACGGTGGGCACAGCAAGGGGCGGGCCTTCCCAGGCCCGGCCAGGCACGTTGCTGGGTCGCCATCTCACGGTCCTCCATCTCCAGTGGGAAGTCAAGGGACCGAGACTTCCGGTTTCCGGTGCTCCCGGACGTGCGTGGAACGCGATGTGAGAGCGCCAACGATGGCCAGGGGCATCCTGGAAGACTTCTCAGGGAGGTGATCTTGAAGCGGAATCCCAATGGGCAGAGAATCATGGGAAGAGATGCAAATAAACATGAGGGAAATCTCAGGAATTCATTCGAGCGCTGAGCCTGTCTTGCGCCGAGCACAAGCAGG
>NW_021897103.1:0-609 GCF_006229205.1 Suricata suricatta
ACCTCACCTTTGCCCATTGAGATCGGGGTTCCCAGGGCCCCTTGCAGCCAGCAAAGGCTTTTCTGGGATGTGCGTGTGTGTGTGTGTGTGTGTGTGTGTGTGTGTGTAGGAGCATTTGTGTTCGGGAGGAGGGAACCTCATCCAGTGGTACGGGATCAGCTTGTTATTTTATTATTTCTTCTTTTAATAACCAAATTACTGATGCTGGCAAGTATTAAAGATTAGTCCTGTAAAGTCCTCTCTGAGCTGCAGTGATCCAAACAGGCCCCTTCCTTGGCGGATACATTCCAGGAGGGAGGTGCGGGGATGATCCCGTCCCCGCGAGGAGAATGGATGATTTTGGACTCCTGCGCGGACGCCTGCCCCATCGGGAAGCCGGAGGGAGCCGTGGGGTATTCTCTGGGGCCCTGCTCCCTGCCCCCTCCTCTAAGCCAGTGACCCCCTGGGAACAAATGGTGACGCTCCCGGTTATCATCCTTACTGCTCAGAGGACAGAAAGCCAAGGCCGAGGGCAGGCGCTTCGGGAGCGCGGCGCCCGGGCCGGGGCTCCGGGGTCTCAGCTGGGTGGGGGCTCAGCCAGATCACCGCAGTCACTCTCCAGCTTCTCCA
>NW_021897104.1:0-609 GCF_006229205.1 Suricata suricatta
TCTGTTGCTGGGGGAACCTAGTCTCAGACAGAATAATAATAATAATAGTAATGGTAACTGCCATTTATTGAACACCTACTATATACCAGGTATCATGTCCATATGGCCTCATGGGATCCTCATGACAACATGCTCATCACCTCTCTGTAACTGTTGAGATGATTCAGGTTCAGAGGTTTGACCAAGGATGGTCAGATGATAAGCTTTCAGCAGGGCTGGGTGATGAAGGACCTTGGTTCCCTCCCTAGGGGCCCAGCCCCACTGGGTGGTCACACCCAGAGAAAAGGCAACCTGGGGCACTTTTAGGCCCTGACACTGTTCCCACAACAGGTACTATTCAAAATGGCAGAGTGCGACTCCTTTAAGAGCCTCAATTGGTTAAGGATATATATTGATGAAGGAGATGGCTAAAGAGGAAGAACAGGGAAATATTTTATGAGGACTACAATCGACAGACTAGTTTGTAGTTACTCTTGGAGAGTCCCAGGAATAACTGGGGGGACCCTTCGAGGATAATTTTTTGCTTACATAGAAGGGGGCTCAGGGCCATTGTCTTTGGACAAAAATAAACCTTCGTTTTGTAATCACAGATTGGTGAAGCCAGGAAAT
>NW_021897105.1:0-609 GCF_006229205.1 Suricata suricatta
AGAAGGACAATGTCTTTATGTTAATCTTTAAGGAAATGATAAGATGTTAATACCAAACTCTTCTCACTTACCTTCCAGAAGAAACACAGTGAATTCAATTCAATCTAAAGTTTGAGTGAATGTTTTCAGATCTAAAAATGGTTGTAAATGTAGGAGATTATGGGGTAGTTTCTGAGAAGGTAGAGGTAGGAAGAGCAGCTCAAGGCTTTCTTCCAAGACTGTATACCAATTTTCCTTGAACTGCACACAGAACAAACAAACAAAATCCCATTTAGTATTCCACCCTTTTTCCCAAAGACCATCTTAACAGAAGTAGAATATAAAGTTGAAATTAAGTAAGAACATAAATAATCACTATCTTCCTTTTTTACTGAAATTTCTCCACTGGAGATTGCATTTTCCAAAGTGAGTTTGTGTCTAAAGCAAAATTAGTTTTGGTAAGGGTCGCACATGGAGATACTTCTCAAGTATCAAGTCTTTAGGTCTAATAATGCCACCAGTGTTTTTCAAGATGACCAATAGTAGTTAAGGGCCAATAATCAAAGTATGAGACTTACTTCAATAGGTGCCTGATATTTCTCGTGGTATAATTCAACTCAGAAAATGTTG
>NW_021897106.1:0-609 GCF_006229205.1 Suricata suricatta
TAGCATGCCTTTCCTTCCTGGAATTGCCACTTTTCCAATAATTTAAGCCTAGAGGTACCAAGGATTATCTTTGCCATATAATGGGAAAGATTTAGCCTCAAAATAAACCAACACAGGAGAAAAACAGACAAGAGTCATAGAGAGAGATACACTGATGACTTGTTTAGATCACCCATCAAATTCAGCAAGTTCTCTAGCCAGTTGTAACCCCTGAACTTTAGACTTCTGATATTTGCAAATATAAGAAAGCTGGTCAATGTAATAAATAGAAAATAAGTTTTTTCTTTCCAAGTACCAGACCCTAAAACATGAAATGTACTGAATGGAAATTGAACAGCAATGGGGAGTTCCCTTCCAAGGCTGCAGTGTTGGCGTATTTTTGTTACATGGGCAGAGTAATTGCCACACTGCTATCTATTTTAGATAAAATGTCAAAACGTGTGTCTTTCAAGGTCAGTGTTTTAGATCCCTGAGATTTCCAGAATGTGAATAGCTTCAGGTAAATGTGACTGCAGAGAACAAATATCACTCATAGGTGATAGTCTTGGAGCTAGAGGCGATAATTGGATAAAATCTTGGGTTATTTCCCTTTGTGAATGGAATGATCTT
>NW_021897107.1:0-609 GCF_006229205.1 Suricata suricatta
TTTTTTTTTTTTTTTTTAAATGAATGAGAGCAGGAGCTGAGAAGAGAGGTAGACCAGGAGAGAGAATGAATCTTTTGTTTTCCATAGTTTTCCTTTAATGGTTATATTTTGAGAGAGAGAGAGCATGCATGCACTCATGTGCCTGCACAAGTGGAGGAGGGGTGATGAGAAGGAGACCGAACCTGAAGCAGACTCCAGGCTCCGAGCTGTCAGCACAGAGCCTTATGCAGGGCTTGAACCCACAAATTGAAAAATCCTAACCTGAGCCAAAATCAAGACTCAGATGCTTAACCTACTGAACCACCTAGGCACCTTGAGAGAGAGAGAGAGAATCAATCTTAAGTAGGCTTCGCACTGAGTGTGGAACCCAGAGTGGGGCTTGATCCCACAACCCTGGGATCATAACCTGAGCTGAAACCAAGAGTTGGACACTCAACCAACTGAACCACCCAGTGAAAGTGCTTTGAAATTTTTCCCATTGAGCATGGTACTGGCTTTGGTTTGGGATATCTACATTGAGCATATTGTGGAAGTATCCATTTATCCTCATTTCAGTTTTTTTTTATGAAAGGATATTGAATTTCATTAAATGCCTTCTTAGTGATCTTA
>NW_021897108.1:0-609 GCF_006229205.1 Suricata suricatta
GCCCATGCCCTTCTCCCCATGTGCATGTCTGTGAAAAAGTGTCCCTCTTTCATAAAGTCATCAGTCCTATGGGATTAGGGCCGGTCCTACTCCTCTAAGACCTTGTCATAATTAATTATATCTGCAAAGACCCTGTTTCCTAGTAAGGTCACATTCCGAGGTAATGGGAATCAGGACTTCACCATATGAATTTTGGAGGGGGACACAATTCAACCCCTAACAGGCTAAGTCTCCAAATCCCCAGACTATGAATCCGAGTCTCCGAGGGGTCTCCTGGGTAAGGTTGGTCCCTCTTCTCCTCCCAGTGCATGGCTGGGGCCACAGGACCATCTCCATCAAGCATGTGGGTCAATGCCAACATCATTCCCTTTCAAGTAGGCTTTGACCATGACCACTTGCTACTCCAAGGAAGTTCTCTTCTTACTAAATAACTGGTCAAGCTGCACGCTGAAGCAGACTGTCCACACCGACCGTTTCCAACACAGGTCAGCAGAGTTCTGCAAGCCATCTTTTCATGCATCGCTCCCTATAGGGGCCATTGTCTTATGACCGATTGATAGGTTCTCCTAGATGCAGGCGATTGACAGTGCTGACCGTGAACCTGGTCAC
>NW_021897109.1:0-609 GCF_006229205.1 Suricata suricatta
CATATACACACACTGTTGTTTGTTGGTTTACTGAGACAGGCTTTTTCCACCTCAGGCCGAGAGTAAGAACCCTGCAGGGCAACAGCTAGAATGATCCTGCAGAGCTCTAGAAGGCAAATCCTTAGTTTTTGTTTGAGGTCCCAGTAAGGGGATTGACAGCAGCCACACACCTGCATTCTTGACCCTGAGTTTCTTTTAGTGTGCTGGATTTTATATTTGCTAAAGCTACTTATTTCTCTGAGAATCTTTTTCTGGGAATAGCTGAGGATGAAAACCAATTTTATCTTCAACCCCCCAAATCCCCGGATCCTTTATATCCCTTCTAAATTCTTAAAATCTGAACGAAATGGTACAATTCCTTCTTTAGTTTATCTTCCTCTTCCCATCTTCCCTTCCATCTTGTATGTAGTTACAGGAAGCTAGAAGCCTATTGAGATTTTCCACATTCTGTCTATAAATCTCTCCATCTAGACCCAGACCCTAGACGTTCATTAAATACCCTTTTTATTTTTTACATTATGACAGGAAGGTATGTTACCAAACTTTTCAATAACAGTTTTCTAACAGTTTTTCAAAGTCTCACCATCTTCTGAAGTGTCTTCCAGCTCA
>NW_021897110.1:0-609 GCF_006229205.1 Suricata suricatta
AAATGTAAACAGAGGGGAAAACTCAAGCTGTTCATTAGCCCACTTAAGTGAGATTTCAGGGGTTCAGGACTTAAGGAGGACTGGATCCAGTTACCCAACATCCTCAACAATCTTTTTCTTTCCATCTCACAGCTCTGCTCTCCTTGAAATGCTTCCTGGACACAGACTGATTAAAGGTGGACAGAGGATCACTTGGACCTGAAGTAATATATACACAGAAAAAGCAAGAGCTGTTCGTAGTGGTGCAGGAGACAGCAGGACCTGAAGCCAGAGTCCCTCCTGCAGGAAGGAATGAAGTGCTGGCTTCACTCTACAGCTCAGGAAGCAGCTATGGAGTGAGGGCAAGAGAGCTGCACATAGCCCCAGGCCTACTTCCGGACAACCCTAATGGGAAAAAGAGCTTCCCCTCCCCAGTAGTTGAAGCAATCATGTTTACTACCCCAGCTTCAGTTCCATGTCCATCACTGACCTAATCCCCTTGGCCAAGGGGCTGACCTGCTCTGACTGGCTAGTTCTAGTCATGGGCTGATCCCTGGGAACACAGACATTCAACCTCATTTGAAACTATGTATGCCTAGGGTAAGAGATATGAATTCTCTGTAGAATCTG
>NW_021897111.1:0-609 GCF_006229205.1 Suricata suricatta
ACTTAATTCTTCCAAAGCAGAACAGCCAGAGTACACTTAGAAATTTTGTTGGGTTGTATTTGAATGATTTGAATTAGTGAGTTAAATAGTTATTAGGAGATCCTGTGTGGTTTCTAAAACACCAAACAGAACCACAATCTAGAAGGTGTTTGGCAAAAAATACACGGAATACCTCCTTTGTAGAGGCTGTGTCTCCTGCTTCTTCTGTGCTCCCATGATCCAGTAAATTCTATGCAGTATTAAGTGAGCGCTTAATCAATCCATGGTGGGCAGAAACAGTTTTTATGGCTAATGTCGACTGGAACAGATCATGTGATCAGTTCATTTTGACTATGGTGACCTTTTAATCATCAACCTCATAGTTAAAAGTAATTAAATTACCCAATTAGGCAAAAGGAATGTTGAACGAGACATCACTTACCCTCAAGGGGAAAAAAGAACCGTGTTTTCATCTCCTCCAATAGGTCCCCGTGAACAGATCTGGGTGTGGATGCACCTAACAAACCCGGAGAAGGATCCGGGGGTGAAGGCGAGACGGGCTAGCCGGGCAGAACCGCTCCCACGGGATAATAAGGCCAGGATGAAAAGATGCGGTTAAGCCCGGGGCCA
>NW_021897112.1:0-609 GCF_006229205.1 Suricata suricatta
ACAGATGAAGAAACAGCACAATCTAACCCATAATGAAGACAAAAGATAAAACCAATGGAGATAATACAGTTATTTTATTTAGTAACAAAGATTTCAAAGCAAGTATTGTAATTATGCTTAAGGACATAAAGGGAAATGTACTCATAGTGAATTTAAAATATAGGAAATCTCAGCTGAAAAATGGAAATAAAACAGAGCCAAATGAAACTGAAGGACTGCAAATGACCATACCAAAAATAAAATATACATCAGCTAAAACAAAAAAAAAAGAAGAATGATTTTAGCAGGGGAGAGTTTATCTCCTAAGGCCGAACATGATGAATTAAATTTGAATTATGGATCTATGTGAAATAGCCACAAACCACCTCTCAGCTTCTTTCCATTTTTCTTAGTGATTATTTTAACTCTCATTGTAAACTCAAAATCATTTGAAACTTAAATTCAAAGAGTAGTTGGATTTAAATAAACCATGTACATTTTAATGAAGAGACATAATTTTTTAAATTGAGCACATCATTAAAACCTATGGATATAAACTATACAGTGTTTTAGAGGATCTGAGATTTCCACCCCCTCTCCCCCAGCCACATTAGAAGTTTGGTGGAGTTA
>NW_021897113.1:0-1370 GCF_006229205.1 Suricata suricatta
TGGTACATGTATTATACTTTACACATAACATGTATTGAATAAATAGATCTGGTTAATTGATCTCTTTAGTTTTATGTGTAGATCTAGATTTATCAATGATTGGTAATTAGTCAACAGAGATATTTCTTTGTATAAGTATGTGCAGACCAGTAGTATCTATCTTTTTAAAAGTACATTCTGGATATCAAAAGCAAATTCCAAGTAGTTATTGCCACCAGTTTGTCCTGAGTATGCCATTTTGTGCAGCCTCTACAAAACAGATGATAATTTGACAAAGAGAATGCTTCAATATACAATTTTAATGAGTACCACATACAAAGAAAAGATTGCAGAAAATTAGTATCATTTCCTCAAACCCAGAAGTTGAATACTGGTTAAGAAAATAGTTATGTTCATGCTGTGAAATTAGACAGGGAGAAATTAGCATTAATAGTATATTTATCTAGAGAATTAGTTGGATTTCATGTAACTATGTGGCTTGAAACTTGAAGAGAGAAGAGATAAAAAGAATTGTCAGGCCATCCAAATAAATAAATAAATTAAATTAAATAGGGGTGCCAGCGTGGCTCAGTTATGCGCCTGAGGCTTGATTTCGGCCTAGGTCATGATATCATGGTTTGTGAGTTCAAGCCCCGTGTCCAGCTCTGTGCTGACAGCATGGAACCTGCTTGGGATTCTATCTCTCTATGCCCCACACCCCCTTCCCCAGATAAATAAACAAAAATAATAATAAAAAATAAAATAAAAATAAAACCTGCAAAAATACAAGGCTTAAACCTCGTTTGACTTTTGTCAGACAATGCCAGTATTAGTGATCTGTTTAAAGTGGAGTTTCTACATACCACAGAAAAGGAGGAAAGAGATATCTCTCTCTTTAGATAGTCTATCTGGGAAAAAAGAAACAGAAAATAAAAAAGGGGTGCTTTCTTCAATTTTCTTTTAAGATCTTAAATTTAAATGTTCATCACTAACATATCCGGCTCATTGACTTACTAATGAAAAATATCCATACTACACAATATAGTCCGAATTCACTTTCTTTAAATGAAATGTTTAAAATAACAGCTCAATCACAATCTTTCATATTTTAACTCATTTTTCTAAAAGGTCTAAAATCATAAGAAAACAAACCAACAATAACCCTCCAAAATACATGGAAAGACTTTGCACACCACTTACAAATAATATTTTGAGCGATTAATAAGTGAGAGATGAAAAGGCAACAGCAATCAAACAGGAGATAAGATACCGTCCCTTCAAAACACATCACTCCAGGAATTTGTGCTGATTGCAACACAGACATCTGTCTACATGCCTTAAAGTAGGGTGAGGCCTCTTCTATTTTTCGTAAGTTCATCTTTGATCTCTGG
>NW_021897114.1:0-609 GCF_006229205.1 Suricata suricatta
TGAGTTCCAGCCCAACGTCGGGCTGGCTGCTGTCAGCATGAAATACACTTCAGAGTCTCTGTCCCCCTCTCTCTGCCCCTCCCCTACTTGCACTCTCTCAAAAATAAATAAAACATTCAAGAAAGGAAGGAAAGGAGGGAGGGAGGAAGGGAGGAAGGATGAAAGGGAGGAAGGAAGGAAGGAAGGAAGGAAGGAAGGAAGGAAGGAAGGAAGGATGGATGGAAGGAATGGAAGAAGGAAATACATAAATAAATAATGGCCACCAGATGAAGTCAGCATCATGGCTGTGTCAGCCATCCTTCATTTTAGTTCTCTTTAAGCAATTAAAAGTCAGGATCCACTCGTGAACAGAAGTGCCTCTGTGGAACTTGAAGGATCCAGTAGCATATGTCCAGAGATCCAGGAGGAGTCCTGCCCCGCCCCCCTGTGTGTCGGCCACTGGGCAGACCGACCTTGCTAGGGGCCGCAGAGCCCGCGGGCGGAAGAGCCTTTGCAGAAGCCCAGCTTTCTGAGGAGGAGGGCCAGTACTCCCCTGGAGCAAAATAAAAATAAGTCCATGAATGAATGCAGGTTTGGGAGCATTAGAGAGGGTAAGAGGACATTTTCCAG
>NW_021897115.1:0-609 GCF_006229205.1 Suricata suricatta
TTATTACAGAGTTAGCTCAGTCATGTAGCAGATAACACGTGTAACTCTTAACGAAAAGAAGAAAATGTTAACAAGGATATAAAACCTTTTTTAGAGAATTATCTCAAACACATAGAATACACAACACACCCACACCCCCCACACACACACATGGGTGAAAAGGGCAAAAAGGAAACATCCTTTTAATAGGAATGTTATTTCCAGGAAGTAGGATTAGAGTTAATTATCTTCTTTAGACTCTTGTCTACTTATGAAGTTTCCTTTTATTCATAGAAAAATCTACATCTATAGCAGTATGATAAACTAAGTGATCTCACCAACTACGCTATGGATTCCTTGTTAGCAGAGGCTACGTCTTTCAACTGTGAACAATGAGACTTGTCACACAGTAGGTGTCCAATAAATGTCTGATAAGTGAAATAACATGGGAAGCCTTAGGCTTCTGACCTTCCCAGATTCAGGACTGGGCTGCAACTGTTGGCGTCCTCACAATTCCATGGATTGCCCCTAATGTCCCCCGGTGGAGATGGGTGTCCGTGGGTCAATGGCCATTCATCCAAGCTGCCCTACAGCAGGTGTCCTGGTCAGCCTGTGGTGGTGAAAGGACAC
>NW_021897116.1:0-609 GCF_006229205.1 Suricata suricatta
GGGTGGAGCTGAAAGTTCCAACCTTCCTATCACATGATTAGTCTTTTTGTAACCAGGCCCCACCTATGGGTGGGGTCCAAGAGTCCCCTTCATTAGTCATAAGACATCTGTGTCAGGTTTATGGCTCCCAAGTATTTTCAGGAGCTGTGAATAAAGATCAAATATATCTAAGAAATAAATTTTGGTCATTTAAGTAACTAAGTATATATTTTTTATAAATCATTATAATACAGTAGATAACCAACAATTAAACCAAAATTATTTTCTAATGTTCTGCTCAGTAATAAGATTCTATCTACCCATCATGGTCTTAACAAAGGGATGAAATATTTCCTAGCACTTGGCTGAACTCATCTTCTACTGTGCAACAGAAAAAATAGACAATAGATGGAATTTTGCTGAAATGAATCAAAATTCATTGAAGAACTCATAGGGAATAAGAAAACTGTGTTTCAAAACAAACTTGACACAAACCTAAATATAACATAATGTGGCACATTTAACAATTTTTTTTAATCATGCCATAAGGCCACACAGTTTTATGCTCACTACTTAATTGTTTTATTTTATTTTTTAAAAGTTTTCTTTATTCTGAGAGAGAGAGAGAGA
>NW_021897117.1:0-609 GCF_006229205.1 Suricata suricatta
GGATTCATCCTCTAGTTGTATAAAATATTTTCTTTCCAGCACTTGCATCTCTCTCTCCCTCCCTCTCTCTGCTTCTTAGATGTCCTCAATTTTATAAACAAACCAAACCAAAAGAAAGTATCAAAATTATAAAAATACTTAATTCTAAGTAGTGGGATTAGGAATAACTCATTTTTATATTTATGTTTTTATATTTTTTTCTACAACAACCATAGATTACTTTTAGAATCAGAAAGGAAAAAAAAGCATATAATGCTTAAAATATTAAGCAGAGGGAAATGGAAAAAGAATAATGCAGCGCTTCGAGTTTCTGATAGTCACCACCTACAGAAGCACCCAGCTAGAAGACAAAGGCACCTGAAGAAGGGAACTGTTACAAAGAGGCTTTTGTGTAGGTGGAAACTTTAGTGTAAATGTAAAGAAACAATTTTTATCAGTTTCAAACAGATGGTAAATAGAATTTTAAATAACTTAAGAGATCCAAACTCAACACAAAACGTAAAAGGCTGTTAAAAAAAACAAGAAGGAATGGATCAAAAAGATGTGGTATATATACACAATGGAGTACTACATGGCAATGAGAGGGAATGACATATGGCCTTTTGTAGG
>NW_021897118.1:0-609 GCF_006229205.1 Suricata suricatta
GCACGGTGGCTCCTAGACCATCCACACTTGAGCCGGAAGAGGAAGGAGGAAAAAGGGAAGGGGACAGGACACTCCTTACAGACCTGATTTAAAAGATGGAGTCTGGAAAACGTAGGGGTTTTTTTTTGTTAACTTGGCAGTCATGAGCCTGGCTACACATTTTATTTCTACATGCGAAAGGGAGAAAGGGCGGCTGCCTCTCTCGGGTCTGCGCCCTGTTTGTAGGGCAGCTCCAACACCACAGAGCCTCAGCTCCGTCTTACGATGAGCTCTGATGGTGCCCGATTAGCTCCATTTTCCTCTCCAGACCAGTCACACGAGGGCTGGAGAGTGTGACGAGCCAGTCGGCACAGGTTAGCTCCTCAGCTCCTGGGCCCTGAGTGGACCCCCAGCCAGGGCACATGAGCTGAGAGTGGGAGCAGGGTGATTCGTCACGGATCTGGGGTGTCAGGAGAAAGGCAGGTGGATGCTGGGCGGCACACCCCAAGGTCCGTTTTACCTCCCTCCTCCCACCTTTGATGCGAAGGTTAAAGTAGCTCCTAAGTGTTTGCTTACATTTTCCTGCAATGTGCTGTTTTATGTGTTGTGTACGTTAGGTCTGCATACATA
>NW_021897119.1:0-609 GCF_006229205.1 Suricata suricatta
GCTGAGGGTGACAAGGCACATAGCAGGGGCAGATGGTGGTGATAACAGTGATGTTGGTTGGATCAGCTGTCTGGATAGTCTCAGAGTGCCCAGCCTCTCTTGGGCAGTAATTAAGTACCAGCAGGCATCTAATGCTACCAATTTAACGGGGAGAAACCAGGCTTCCATTGTCCAGTTGTGTGGTTCCGATTCTTGAACTAGTGACAGTAATATCAAACAAAAGAGCACACCAAAAATTCCTAAAATTCAACAAATGATTTGAAATTATTAGAACGATTTGGTGATCTATGGGTGCAATGACTCATATCACCTCATAAGCAATTCTATGAATTCTGTATCTTGGCTTATTTTGAAAATAAGAAAGATTAAAAATTAAAAAAAATATATTTATTTATTTTAAGAGAGAGAGCGCTCAAGCGGGGGAGAGTCAGAGAGAGAGGAGAGAGAAAGAGGAGAGAGAGAGAATTCCAAGCAGTCTCCACACTTTGAGCACGGAGCCTGACATGGGGCTCCTTCTCAGGGACAGTGAGATCATGACCTAAGCCAAAATCAAGAGTCTGATTAACTGACTGAGCTATCTACACACCCTTAACATTTATTTTGATTTAA
>NW_021897120.1:0-609 GCF_006229205.1 Suricata suricatta
GCTGTCTCTCTCTCTGTCTCAAAAATAAATAAAACATTTAAAAATAAATAAGTAAAAACATAAAAACACAATTATAAAATGCACTCAAATAACGTAAAAGTACCTAGTCACTCCCCAGAGGAGTCTCCAACATTCCGCTTGCTCACATTGCTTCTATTTATGTGTCACAAATGTGTTTTTCCGCAACCAGAAGCAGGACGGAATTGGGAGGGGGGAGTTATTTGTCTAACAGGAGACTTGGCCTCATCGCGGCGACGCCAAGCCTCCACTCACTGCCTCTCCCTCAGGATCAGCGAGGAGGAGGACCTCCACCTGGGGACCTCGTTCTCCGCGGAGACCAACCGGAGGGACGAGGACGCCGACATGTGGGTATCAGGCCGGCCGCAAGCGACGGGCCCGAGACACCTGGTCACAGATGACGTTTCTAGAATTATCCACAGACCACGGGAAAGTTGGCCCCTGTCACCCCACCTCCCAGGCGTGAGAACTTTGAAAAAACTTAAAGTTCTTTAGAATGACGGCTCTTGGGATTTTAGATGCCCGACTAGTACTAGTTTCCCCCTGAATACTGTCGGAATACACACTGGACTTGCCCGCCCTTTAGCTAAC
>NW_021897121.1:0-609 GCF_006229205.1 Suricata suricatta
ATGGCTTGCCTCTTGTATCACCCCAACCTCTTAGGGATACTGGAGCTTGGGGTATGGCAATGAATTTTTTTAATCATGTTTCTATGAAATAGTGTAGTGGAGAGGGAATAAGTATATATGTGTATACATACTTATATATATGTGTGTATGTAGTGTATATATACATATTTTTCCTCAGCAGTTTATACACACACACATACACATATATATTAGGGAAATGTTTAGGGATTAAAAACACAAAGCAGGAAAGAAAGTAAGCCATGTGGATATCTGAGGAATGAACATGAGGCACAGGGTACAGCAGAGTGAAAGGGCCCATGGGGGAAGCATTCCAGGAAAGAGAGAGAAGGTGGCTAATATGGTGTAGGAGGTTGATCACAGGAGAGATGTGAACAAAAGATAATGGGAACTCAGGTAATTGTAACAGCTTTGACATATTCTTAGTGGGGATGTCGTGTGGATGGGGTGTGCGAAGGGAGGGGAGGACAGGCGGAAATATTGAGACTATTGAAGTTATCCAGTCAAGAGGAGATAGTTGCTTAGATCAAATCAGCAAATAGAAGTGGTCAGATTATAGCTGTATTTTAAGGGTAAAGCTGACCATTCACT
>NW_021897122.1:0-609 GCF_006229205.1 Suricata suricatta
CTGGAGCCTGGATTTCTGAACGGCCTCCTGGGGCTGACCTTCTATGATTTCATGATTTTTAAGAATGTTTGGTCTGCTGCTATTGGTTGGTTGTTTTCTTAGGAACAAAGAAAGCCAGACAATGTAAACATGAAATACAACACCCGCAGTGAATTACACGGACTTTGAGAAAAGCGTTGAGCAGAGTTGTTCTTTCTGCTGTGGAGGAGCCTGCCGGCCGTGCCAGGTCCTGGAAACGGGAATCAGATGTCTGAACTTGATATACACCTGCAGGTACAGTTACGGCTTTTAATCCACCAAGCGCTGTTGCTGAAGCATCTGAAAACATTCAGCAATTTTCGTTAAAAGCCATGTGTTATATGAGTCTTTGTTTTCCCAGGCAAAATTACTGATGTTGCATTACAACCAACTTTAGCACCTTGGCCTCTTGGAGAGGGTTTCGGATTTGTTTCTTTAGAAGAGGGGAGGTTGGATTTATTTTCCTATTGTAGAGTCTCCATGTGATGTCTGGAGATGCCTCCTGGCAATTAGTGAATGTTGTATTATGTGTTTGGAGGTTGTCTGGGGTTCTCCCTTGCTTTGGATAATGGGGTTACTGGAGGGAGTCTG
>NW_021897123.1:0-609 GCF_006229205.1 Suricata suricatta
AGGACCCGTCCTCTCTCCCACAGCCCCTGACTGGCCACAGCCCTGCTGGCGAGAGTGGAAACCATCAGGCAACGAGTAGGGGTGCGGAAAAACCACACCCCATCCCCCCGCAGAGAGCGCCACCTTGCCACGAGGCCCCACGGGAGGAGCTGGGGAGCAAGGCTCTATGTTATCAGTACAAACAGATTTCCCGAAGGGCACTGGCAACTTCTTCACGGCTGCTATTTGGCCCCAATTCGTTCTTGATCAGGAGTTCAGCTTCCCTGCACGAGTTTGTCAAAAGCCTTTAAAAACACAGTAAATGTTAGAGGCAGAGCCAGTGGGGGGGACTCCCGGGCAGAGGCCCCGACAGAAGGGACAAATGTTCCCAAGGTGTCCGAGGCACATTTTTCTCAGCCTCTCCAGTCTGGCGTTTAGGCTGCGCACACCGCCGGGGCCCGGCTCCCTCTTTGATGCCTTCTCTCTCTTCTTGTAATCGGTTTCGGCCTCCATGACCTGTGAGGGGAACATGGTCTCCTGGACGGTCGGGCCCGTGCGTGTCCCCCGGAAACGCAAACGGAGTCATTGGGAAAGTCCCCGCCCCGGGGGTGACGTCCGAGTGCTGGGGGC
>NW_021897124.1:0-1370 GCF_006229205.1 Suricata suricatta
CTGCTCATTGGCCATCTGTAAAGCTTCTTTGGAAAAATGTCTATTCAGATCCTTTGCCATTTTTAAGAAATTTATTTATTTATTTTGAGAGAGAGCGAGTGCACGTGTGGGGGAGAGGGGCAAACAGAGAAAGAGGAGAATCCCAAGCAGGCTCCGCGAGCTGGAGCCCCACGCAGAGCTCAAACCCACACACCCATGAGATCATGCCCTGAGATGAGACCAAGAGCTGCATGCCTAACCGACCGAGCCGCCAGGGGCCTCTGTCCTCTGCCATTTTAAAATCAGGGTTATTTGCTTTTTATTATTGAGTGGTGACTGTCCTTTGTATATTCTAGCTATAAGTTCTGTAGCAGTTCTGGGTGTCTTACAATTAAACTCGGTTCTGACACATCTACCTAGAGACAGTGTCAGATCCCACAGAATAAGGCCCCCCCAAAACTGTGCCTTCCCCCCTTCCCATTCAGACACCAATCTCCAGCCCAAGTTATCACTTGTGCTTCTGACCAACGGGCTGTAAATTAGAGGTTCCGGTGACCCGCCCTCCCTCAGGCTTGATTAATTGGCCAGAGCGGCTCCTGGAACTCAGGGAAGCACTTAGGTGTTTATTACAGGATACGATCCAGGGAACAGACGAACAGCCAGGGGAAGCGACGCATTAGCTGAGCTCGGGGAAGGTCCTGACCATAGGAGCTCCGGTCTCTCCACACGTGGACGTGTTCACCATCCCATGGTGGGGCTCCCTCAAACCCCGTCCACTGGGATTTGATGGAGGCTTCTCACGTGGCCGTGATCAGTTATTCACATTCCCCTCTGGAGGATGACGGAGGGGGGAGGGTGAGGTTGAATGTTCCAAGCTTCTGTTCACGGCTTGGTCTTTCCAGGGACCCTCATCCAGGAGCCACTAGGAGCCCACCCAGCGGTGCCTCGTTAGGAAAAAGGGGCGCCTACCGCCCAGGACATTACAAGCACTTCAGGAGCCCCGCGTCAGGAGTTAAGGGGGACATCAGCATATATTTTGTGGTATCTCTTACTGCATGTATTCAGTGGTCTACCACTTGTTGAAGACCTTTCTTTCTTCACTGAGTTCCTTTGGCACCTTTGTCAAACATCAATTGCCTGTAAATGTGAGAATTTAGTTTTAGACTCTCAGCTCTATTTCACTGATCCATAGTCCTGAAAGTGCTTCTGTAAAAATGTAGGATTCTTGTTCAATGAAGGATGCGACGGATAAAGTTAATAAAGAGCTGACAGAATGGAAGAAAATTCTATGTGATGTTGGAAACGGACAAAAGGATCACTATTTCGAATAAAGAACTCTTCTAAGTTAATAAGACCTAGACAGAGACCCCAAATCAGAAAAGGTAAAAAAA
>NW_021897125.1:0-609 GCF_006229205.1 Suricata suricatta
CAGGGCTTGAACCCACAAACCGTGAGATCATGAACTAAACCGAAGTAGGACCCTTAACTGACTGAGCCAGCAAGGCGCCCAGGAAGGTAGCTTTTGACCCGCAAAGAGCCCAACCTCTGAAGTCTTTTCTTAAGCATAATAGAAAGTAGTTACCCAGATGTGAGGCCCAGCTGCCAGGCAAACGGGGCATCCCTATTAAAAGAAGGAATGAGGGGAACCCTGAAGCCGTCCCCGATTAGCTCCCAGGAAGGGCCGGGGGCCCAGAGGCCTCTGTGGGAGGTGGCACAAGGTTAGAGGGCAGAAGAGGGGAGAAAGGGAGGGGGAGGAAAGGAGAAAGCACCTTCTGCGCATGCCCAGGACCTCTGCCGACGTGGAGGAGGGCCGAGCACCTCGGGTCGCGGCGCCTTGCGTGACGTCATTGTACGGCGCCGGCAGGAAGTGGCTCCAGGGGGCGCGTATACGGCGAGTTCGGCGGCGCTAGCGCTGTGCGGGCGGACGCTGGTGGTGCGGGGCGGCAGCCGCTTCCTGGCCGTCTCCACCGCGAGCAGGTGAGGGGCTGGGCCTGGGCCGGGGAGCCCGGACTGCGGGCGCGCGGCGGGGCCTGGGGGG
>NW_021897126.1:0-609 GCF_006229205.1 Suricata suricatta
CCTGCAGCTGTGGGGATAAGCGGATGGTAAGTTGGGGAAACCCTCACAAAAGGGAGATCTGGATTGCATGCGTCCGTCTGCCACGGAGGAGGTGCCTGCGTGGCCAGCCCATAGCCGAGTCTCAGTTGGGTGGGGTGTGAAGTGGGTGGTTTGGAGCAGATGGTGTCCGTGGAGTCCGTGTGATTCCCTGGGTGCCGTGGACAGCAGCCGTCACCTCTGACGACCCATGAGCCCTCCCTGGGGGCTCGGCCCTGTCCACCAGCTGTCCCAGCTGGCATCTGTCCTCTTCTCCTGTCACAGCCCAAGCCCCCAGCCACACGCTCCCCGCCCACCACATCTGTGTGTGTGCACAACTGCTTGACCTTCTTGGCCTGGCAGCCACAGCCCCGTGTGGGGCCCCTGGGAGCAAACTGAACACTCGGGCTCTTAGCTGTCGAATCAGTCTTTCCGTATCTGCGGGGTCTCCGCCTGAGACACAGCTAGGATGGGGCTCCAGGAAGGGACAGGGGGCTGACGGAGCTGGGTGTGGGTTTGAGGAGTGGTGTTGCCATTTGCTAAATTTAACTTCTCCAAGCCTCAGTCTTGGTCCCCTGCCCTTTTCACAAGCGG
>NW_021897127.1:0-609 GCF_006229205.1 Suricata suricatta
GAAAAAACAGTCTGGCAGTGTCTCAAATGGTAAAACATAGTTACCATATGATTCAGCAATTTCACTACTAGAGATATACTCAAGAAAATGAAAATCATATGTCCACACAGAAACTTATACATGGATGTTCATAGCAACATTACGCATTATAGCTAAAAAGTGGAAACACCCAAACGTCCAACAATTAAATAATGGATGGAAAAAAAAAGTAGTATAAAATGGAACATTATGCAGAAATAAACAAAATCGGGATGCATGCTATAACATGAATATACCTTGAAAATGTTATGCTAAATTAAAGAAGTCAGCCCCAAGGGATCATGTATTGTATAATTCAATTCATATGAAATGTTCAAAACAGGCAAATATATAGATACCAGGCAGTAAGGAGATTGGAGGAGGTGATAGTTAAGAGAGGCAGGATTTCTTTTGGGGGTAAGGAAAATGTTCTAAAACTGACTGAGGTGATGGATGCTCAACTCTGTGAATCTAATAAAAGCCAATGAATTGCACTTTAGGCGGGTTAATTACAATGCATACCATGTTTCTTGTGCCTCACTTTATTGCCCTTAACAGAGAATTGTGTTTTTTACAAATTGAAGGCCTGTG
>NW_021897128.1:0-609 GCF_006229205.1 Suricata suricatta
TTTTTTCATGTTTATTTATTTGTGAGAGAAAGAGGGGGAAAGGCAGAGAGAGAGGGAGACACAGGATCTGAAGCAGGTTCCAGGCTCTGAGCCATCAGCACAGAGTCCGATGCGGGGCTCGAACTCCCGTACCACGACATCATGACCTGAGCTGAAGTCTGATGCTCAGCCAACTGAACCATCCAGACACCCATGCTGCGCTAATTATTATTATTAATGGAAGCCTAAATTATCATCACAGATATGACCTATGCTTACTTTGCTTCTCATTTGCTGTGAGAACGTAATAGTGCTCTTCGACTAGAAGCCATCTGGCTTTCTGAGTTACCTCAAGTGCTGATATGTTGAAAGCAAAATAAACAATATTCATTTATCACTTGGACAATTTATTTTACTCAGGAGCCCAGGCCCAGAAGTATCCAATTCTCCTGAGGCTTATTCATTATTAATCATTTTGAGTTAGCCCTTTACTGATTGCCAACATTATACTTTCATTAAGGGTGTGTCTATAGGAATGTCTACCATTTTTATTGTGATCTACTCTTTTCCCCGAAGAAGACAGATATGCCAACTCTCTAAATGCCATTGCTCTCTCAAGTTTAGACACAC
>NW_021897129.1:0-609 GCF_006229205.1 Suricata suricatta
AGTCCGTGCCGGCCGCCCCCAGTCCCGTCATCCCCCGGCTGACGCTGAGAGTTGGAGCTGGCCAAGATAAGATGTAAGTATTGACGTTGTCCGTGAGAGCGACCTAAGTTGAACTTACCCTTCTCTGCTCTCTCCTAATGGGGTCAGAACTCTAACCTTTCCCGGGGATGAACATGGAGGTCGCTTTATTTTGAGAATTGTTCACTTTTCAAGTTGTGTTGGTGTCTTCCTCAGAGTAAATGCTTGTTGCCTTATTTGACATACACGATCCTTTCTTTCTGGTTCTTCTTCTCTTTCCGGAAGACATGACATCGTGTCTGTGTAAGTCTTAAGGCCCCGGTTATCTGAAAAGGAAGACACTGTGTATTGGATGGACTATCTGGTGGATGTCACATTCCACCTTCTCGAGTCCGTTTCTAATTCTCAGGACAAAGAGCGGTGATTCTCACGATTTTACACGATACCTAAAAACAAAGATAGTGCCACTTGGTGAAGTCTTAATTACCTGCTTGCTTGTTTGTTGCTTTGTTTAAGAGAGAACTGGAAATGTAAATCCCATGGTCACTTTTGGTCTTAATTTTCACAGAATCATCCTATCAGCTCACCCTT
>NW_021897130.1:0-609 GCF_006229205.1 Suricata suricatta
AAGTCTACGGCAGGGGCTCAGGGCACAGTTATAGTCACTGCACAAACAGAAGACGTCAAGGTCCCCAGTTGTTAGGAGGGCCACATATCCCCCTGGATGTCAGAAATTAGTTGCTGTGTGGGTAGAAAACAGCCTTCATGTATGCTCACTGGGAGTTAATTAGCTCAATCTGTGTCACTTGTTTTCCTTTCGAGGTTCTGACTGTGGCCCCTGAAGATCCCACTTGCATCAGCTTTTACCACAGAAGTGAGGCCAGCTGTCCCCCTGAATATCACCGGCCCCTCCCCGCAGGCAACCCCCCGTGCTTAACACACCTCCTGTTCCCAAGGTGCATCTGGCAGGCACCCCAGGGGCACCTGGTCCTAAAGCTATTCCAAACGTATGGGACCTCGGCACGACTCCCCAGTGAAAATTGGAGACAAATGCTGCCAGACTGTGGCACTGAATGCCTCACAGTGAACACATGGTTAGGATGAGTGCCAGAGAACTGGAAAGGATACGCTGAGGGCTAAGGGTCTTCCTCCTCTTGCGGGGTGCTGTTGAAAAGACCACCAACCTACGAATAGAAGCGACGCATGATTTCATTTACGGCCGGGCCAAACCTGATCT
>NW_021897131.1:0-609 GCF_006229205.1 Suricata suricatta
GAAGTCTTTTCCTTTTTTAAAAATTTCATTTGCTTCTGCCAATTAGTTTGGGGCTCTATTGATTTCAACCACTTTTAATTTTCCACTTGATGTTTCTCAAGTGGAATAGGTAGTGTAAATTCAAGCCATAAAATGATGAGCAAAAAAAAATTTCAGGGAACGTGTTTTGCCCCCTTTATTAGCACCAATATCAAGTCAGGCAAGTATCTTCCTGTGAAGTCTGTAAATCTGATTTCTTGTTCACAGTGATTCATTTAGATTTTCAGCTTTATGCAGAAGCCTATTACATTACCTATCTTTTATAAGTCCTAGGTATCAGATGCCTTCTCCAGTAGCTTGTTTGACCATCCAAACAGAAGCTCAAGTTAACTAGTATTTAGCAGTTTCCCTCAGAGCAAAAGCTATACCCAATTTTTTGTATCTTGAGTTCTATTTTCAGTCTTTTTCAAAGTCATTCTGATTTTTTTTTAATCAGCTTGGTTATTTATTTAAAAGCAAAGTTTTGTAAAAATTTTTTTAAGAAGGTAATCATTCAGCCTATCTGATCCATCATATTTCTATACATGGATATCTTTTTCTATTTATTAAAACATATTGATGTTACTCATC
>NW_021897132.1:0-609 GCF_006229205.1 Suricata suricatta
AAAGGGTTAGTACTTAAAATATATAAAGAACCTATAAAACTCAACATCTGAAAAACAAATAATCCATTTAAAAATGGGCAGAAGGCATGAATAGACATTTTTCCAAAGAGGACATCCAGATGGCCAACAGACACATGAAGAGATGCTCAATATCACTTATCATCAGGGAAGTACAAATCAAAACTACAATGAGATATCACCTCACACCTGTCAAAATGGCTAAAATCAACAACACAAGATACAGTATGTGTTGGCAAAGATGTAGTAAAAGGGGAATCCTCTTGCAGAGTTGGTGGGAATGCAAACAGGTGCAGCCATTGTGGAAGACTGTATGGGGTTCCCTCAAAAAACAAATAGGATTACCATATGATCCAATCATTGCACTGCTGGGTATTTACCCAAAGAATACAAAAACACTAATTCAAAAAGATATATGCAGATTCTTTTGGAGGGTGGACCCAAGATGGCGGAGAGGAAGGGAGCTCTGTAAATTCCGTCCACCCTATCTATCGAACTGAGAAGGACATTACTCTCATCTGGAAGAGCGGAAGGAGAAAATACGGACTCCAGAAAGAAAAGAACCTCAAGGATACCTGAGTGAGTGAGTGC
>NW_021897133.1:0-609 GCF_006229205.1 Suricata suricatta
TCCTGCAAAGTTTCAGATCTGGAACATTGTTTTGATTCTTATATACAAAAGAAATATGGGGGGAAATTTGCAAGCAAATGAAGAGGCTTAACAAACCTTCATGTAGGTTATCTTCTCTTTGTTTTTATTCCAGGGATTTGTAACTGGAATAGTTGCCAGCCAGAGAGTTGTGTGTCTTCTCTGATAAACTCAGAGGCAATGTGTTATGTGTGAAGAATGCAGGTTTGGGAACTGGACCAGGCTGCAGACCATGAAGCGTCACACAATTGAAATGCTACCTAGGATTGCACTGCTGGTGACCCCAAGGAAGCTACTGATAGGTTCTCTATTCTTTGATATAGAAAGAGGAATTGTTGTGCATAATAATCCACAGGTCTTTGTGGATCTTTTATCTGGAATCTAGTACATTCAATAACATGCATTATTGAGAGTAAAAGCATTAATTTTTAGCTAATTATCTTCAGTGGAGATATACTCTTAAATTATGTTTTCACATCTGTTTTCTTGACACAGGCTAGGATAGCTTTTATGTCTCATTCTGGTTACAGAATATGCACAAGTGTGATTTCACTTTGTCTATCAGGCTGTGATGGGTCATGTTATCTTATA
>NW_021897134.1:0-609 GCF_006229205.1 Suricata suricatta
TTTTTCTCACATTTAAAGATAATTTCCAAACAGACTTCTCCTCTTTCAGTGATTTATTTCACTGCAATTTTAATACTGAAAGATTACTTATTTACCCTGGAGAATATTTAGAGTCAGGCCTGCAGAACTGAGAATGAGATATGGCAATAAAAGTGTACAGAACCTTCACAATCCACAAATGCAGTGAGGAATCAGTCATGAAATAGGGAACCAGATCTAGATATGGGAGCTGAAATTGCATAGAAGGAAGCATGCAGAAAATATGGGCTCCTCCCCAGCCTGAGTCCTAAGGCGTTGTCTTACCTGACTGTCAGATTCGCAGCCTGCATAGCCTGTCTGGTTTACACTCCCAGTAACTGTAAATCACAGAAGGATATTTGAAGTGATTGTTCATGTTGGGATTGCAGCATGAAATCTTTATCTTCAGAAACGTCTTTCTCTCCTTCTGAAATTCTTCCCGCCTCTGAGGAGCCGCAGACCTTAGACATATAAACACACAGAGAGTGTCCTCTGGGGGTGAGCAGGATCGCTGTGAGAATAAATATTTTCCCATACCTGCAATTCAAGACAATTCCTCTTGGGTGTTCCTATAACGAGTTCCAACTTCCT
>NW_021897135.1:0-1370 GCF_006229205.1 Suricata suricatta
TATGAGTGAAATCATATGGTATTTGTCCTCCTCTGATGTCTTTCACCTAGCACTATATTATCTAGCTCTATCAATGTTGTTGTAAATGAAAAGATTTCATTCATTTCTATGGCTGAATAATACTCCACTTCTTTATCCATTCATCTATCCATGCTCACTTGGGATGTTTTCATAATTTGGCTCTTATAACTAATGCTGCGATAAACAGGGTATACATATTTTTTATAATTAGTGTTTTCATAACATTTAGTAAATACCCAGAAGAGCAATTAATAATCATAAGGTCATTCTATTTTTAGTTTTTTGAGGAATCTCCATACTGTTTTTCAGAGGCGACATACCAGCTTTCATTTCCACCAATAGTACATGAGTGTACCTTTTTCTCCACATCTTCACCAACACTTGCTATTTATTGTAGTTTTGAATTTAGCCAGTCTAACAGGTGTGAGTTGATATTTCATTGTGGTTTTGATTTTCATTATGGTGAGTGATGTTGAGCATCTTTTTATGTGCCTCTGTCCTTCTCTGCCTGACTTATTTCACTTAGCATGGTACCCTCGAGGTCCATCCACTTTCCTACAAATGACCAGATTTCATTCTTTGTCATTGCCATGTAGTGCTCCATTGTGTATATACACCACATCTTCTTGATCCACTCATCAGGTGATGGACATTTAGGCTCTTTCCATGATTTGGCTATTGTTGACAGTGCTGCTATGAACATTGGGGTACATGTGCCCCTATGCATCAGCACTTATTTTGGATGTTTCATTTTCAGATACCTTTTCCTATTTAGTAGGCTGACTTCTTGTGTTATAGATTGTTTCCTTTGTTGTGCAGAAGCTTTTTTTTTTTTCTTGATGTAGTACCAATAGTTTCTTTTTGCTTTTACTTCCCTTGCCTCAGGAGACATATCCAGAAAAATATTTGCTTCAGCAGATGTCAGAAAAATCATTGCCTGTGATCTCTTCTAAGATTTATATGGTTTTAGGTCCTTTATTTTAATCTTTTATCCATTTTTGAGTTTATTTTTATTTGTTGAGTTGAAATTTGGTGTTTCATTTGCTGCTTTCTAATGAAATACAAAGGTTTCATTATACAAATCCTGAACTTCCTTGAAACTGTTCTTGAGTAATCCCTTACCCTTACAATATCACTGAACTACAAATATTTTATTCAATACATGTTTAGATACGTCTCTTCTCTTACATGCATGGGAGAAATAACTTCTAAATTTTGAAAGCGATAGGTGATCTGCCCTGATACTGATAGTAAGGGTCATAAAAATAACAACAATGAAATGTATAGAGTGAGATTGTAAGTTTTCAAATAGGGAATGAGATGTGACCTCCCTTAAGTTCACAGCTACA
>NW_021897136.1:0-609 GCF_006229205.1 Suricata suricatta
TTGCATATCATAGATTTTGGTATATTGTATTTCTATTTTCATTTGTCTCAAAGTATTTTATGATTTCTCATTTAATTTCTTTGTTGACTTTCTGCTTGCTTAGTAGTATGTTGCTTAATCTCCATGTTTGTAATTTTTCCAATTTTTTTCCTTATAATGGATTTCTATTTTCTTAACGCTGTGTTCATAATGGATACCTGACATGATTTCAGTCTTCTTGAATTTATTAAGATTTGTTTGTGTCCTAACATATGATTTATCCTAGAGAAATTCCATGTGTACTTGAGAAGAGTCTATATGCTGCTGCTTTTAAATGGATTGTTGTCTATAATCTGTCTGGCCTAATGTGTCATTTAGGACAATGTTTTAATATTGAAAATCTGTCTAGATAATTTTTCCAGTAGGTACATAAGGTATTAAAGTCCCTTACTATTATTGTATAGCTGTTAGTTTCTACTTTTAGGTCTATTAATGTTTGCTTTGTATTCTTACATATTACCCTGTTGAGGGCATATGTATTTACAGACGTTATATCTTCTTGGTAGATTGACCCCTTTATCACTATGCTGTGCCCATTTTTGTCTTTTGTTACAGTCTTTATTTAAAAAA
>NW_021897137.1:0-609 GCF_006229205.1 Suricata suricatta
CGCCAGCATCTATAGTCCTTTGATGTGTTCAGTTTAGACATTCTGACCTGCATCAGGTGGTACCTCAGTGTGTTTTTTATTTGTATTTCCCTGAAGATGAGTGATGCTGAGCATCGTTTCAAGTGTCTGTTGGCAATCAGGATATCCTCATTAGAGAGGTGTCTATTCATGTCTTCTGGCCATTTCTTCACTGGATTATTTCTTTTTTGGCTGTGGAGTTTGGTGAGGTCCTTGTAGATTTGGATACTAGTCCTTTATCCAATATGTCATTTGCAACTATCTTTTTCCATTCTGTTGGTTGCCTATTTATTATTGTTTCCTTTGCTGTGCAGAAGCGTTTTATCTTGATGAGGTCCCAATAGTTCACTTTTGCTCTTGATTCCCTTGCCTTTGGAGATGTGTCATGTAAGAAACTGCTGTGGCTGATGTCAAGGAGGTTGTTTGTTGCTTTATTCTCTAGGGTTTTGAAGGTTTCCTGTCTCATATTCAGGTCCTTCATCCATTTTGAGTATTATTCTGTATGGTATAAGAAAGAAAGTTTTATTCTTCTGTGTGTTCCTGTCCAGTTCACCCAGCATCATCAGTTAAAGAGGCTGTCTTTTTTCCATT
>NW_021897138.1:0-609 GCF_006229205.1 Suricata suricatta
TGATCCATTCATCAGTTGGTGGACATTTAGGCTCTTTCCATGATTTGGCTATTGTAGAAAGTGCCGCTATGAACATTGGGGTACATGTGCTCCTATGCATCAGCACTTCTGTATCCCCTGGGTAAATCCCTAGCAGTGTTATTGCTGGGTCATAGGGGAGTTCTATGGATAGTTTTCTGAGGAACCTCCACACTTTTGATTAAGAAGCCCTGAAGTAGGGTTTGGACATCCAGAGTGTTCAGAAGCTTCACAGGTGATTTTAATAAGCATCTGGGACTGAAAACTGTTGGCTTGAGTGAGTGATCATGAAATGGAGTTAGCTAGTAGGGTATGCATTTGAGAACTTTCTGTACTCTTCTACAAACATTGAGAGGCTTCAGAGTACTGGTGCACTATTTCTCATTCCTTGCCCACATAAGAAAATTCCTTATGTTCCTTTTTGAGTGGGACTTAAAAGTGGATGAAAAGACAGTTAAGAGGTTTTTCTTTGCGATGACATATTAAAGAGCACTGAGAACCATCTTGTGAAATTTGTGTGTATAAATCATCTTTTGTTGAAACTGTCACTATGTGGAAATACTGTACTATTTATCTGTCCCAATTTTCCCT
>NW_021897139.1:0-609 GCF_006229205.1 Suricata suricatta
TATAAGATAACATGACCCATCACAGCCTGATAGACAAAGTGAAATCACACTTGTGCATATTCTGTAACCAGAATGAGACATAAAAGCTATCCTAGCCTGTGTCAAGAAAACAGATGTGAAAACATAATTTAAGAGTATATCTCCACTGAAGATAATTAGCTAAAAATTAATGCTTTTACTCTCAATAATGCATGTTGTTGAATGTACTAGATTCCAGATAAAAGATCCACAAAGACCTGTGGATTATTATGCACAACAATTCCTCTTTCTATATCAAAGAATAGAGAACCTATCAGTAGCTTCCTTGGGGTCACCAGCAGTGCAATCCTAGGTAGCATTTCAATTGTGTGACGCTTCATGGTCTGCAGCCTGGTCCAGTTCCCAAACCTGCATTCTTCACACATAACACATTGCCTCTGAGTTTATCAGAGAAGACACACAACTCTCTGGCTGGCAGCTATTCCAGTTACAAATCCCTGGAATAAAAACAAAGAGAAGATAACCTACATGAAGGTTTGTTAAGCCTCTTCATTTGCTTGCAAATTTCCCCCCATATTTCTTTTGTATATAAGAATCAAAACAATGTTCCAGATCTGAAACTTTGCAGGA
>NW_021897140.1:0-609 GCF_006229205.1 Suricata suricatta
TTTTTTTTTTTTTTTTTAAATGAATGAGAGCAGGAGCTGAGAAGAGAGGTAGACCAGGAGAGAGAATGAATCTTTTGTTTTCCATAGTTTTCCTTTAATGGTTATATTTTGAGAGAGAGAGAGCATGCATGCACTCATGTGCCTACACAAGTGGAGGAGGGGTGATGAGAAGGAGACCGAACCTGAAGCAGACTCCAGGCTCCGAGCTGTCAGCACAGAGCCTTATGCAGGGCTTGAACCCACAAATTGAAAAATCCTAACCTGAGCCAAAATCAAGACTCAGATGCTTAACCTACTGAACCACCTAGGCACCTTGAGAGAGAGAGAGAGAATCAATCTTAAGTAGGCTTCGCACTGAGTGTGGAACCCAGAGTGGGGCTTGATCCCACAACCCTGGGATCATAACCTGGGCTGAAACCAAGAGTTGGACACTCAACCAACTGAACCACCCAGTGAAAGTGCTTTGAAATTTTTCCCATTGAGCATGGTACTGGCTTTGGTTTGGGATATCTACATTGAGCATATTGTGGAAGTATCCATTTATCCTCATTTCAGTTTTTTTTTATGAAAGGATATTGAATTTCATTAAATGCCTTCTTAGTGATCTTA
>NW_021897141.1:0-609 GCF_006229205.1 Suricata suricatta
ATAGCCTTAAGCCTTAGGGATATTTTTTACTGTGTCCTTCAGAAAACATCACCCCTCTGGGAACCAGGACCTCCAGACCCATAGAGCCTAAAGTTATGGGATGGAAAACTTGGATTTCTCAAGTGGACCACCATAGGTGATGGTAAAAAGGGCCATTCCTACTTCTATTTCCTGGCCCCAGTCCCACAAACTCCCCCCGTCAGAGGACAGCCCCATATAAGAGTTGTTGATTAAGATATAGGTCTCATCCTGGAGGACAGGGTCCCATTCTTGCAGGTGTCATCTTCAGGCAAGCACTTCCGCTAGGCCCTCAAAAAACCATTTCATTGCTTTATCAGGTCTACGGATTCTGTGTATTGTAATATTTCATAGGACCACTGGGTCCTTTGGCTCTATGCCCACTGCCACCCCTCCTTTTCCATAAAGGGGGTCCCTTAGTCAGAAGTGACCTGAAGTGAAACTTTAAGTGGGTAGTAAGTGACATAATAAGTGACCTATTAAGTGGATGTTAGTAGACTGACATCCCTAGTTAAGCTGGCCAAAGGCTTCCAAGCAATATATGTATTGGTTTCAGTCAAGAATTTCTACCCCATTTGGTGAAAAAGATCT
>NW_021897142.1:0-609 GCF_006229205.1 Suricata suricatta
GGAAGGAAGGAAGGAAGGAAGGAAGGAAGGAAGAGAGGGAGGGAGGAAGAGAGGGAGGGAGGAAGGAAAGAAACATTTTAAGATCCAAGAGGTTGATTATTGAGTTTTAGACTCACATTATTTCATTTTCAATTTTTTCTTCCAATTATCTGGTTCTCAGCTGTTTTGACACCCACTATTGCCAACACACACACACACACACAAAAAAGTGTGTGTGTGTGTGTGTGTGTATACTTTTTCCATCTTTCAATTCTGTGACTATAAATTTAATGTGTTTGGACTAGTGAAAGATCACTAGACAAAAGTCACTTATTTTATAAAATTCTAATGATTTTATAACACTACAAATGCTTACATGAACACATACACATATATTTATATCACTTCATTGCAATAGACGATTGGCATATGAAGAAAACTAAAATGTACAAGGTCACACTGAAGTACCTTTCAACTTCTCTCACTTCCTGAACATTGGCTTTGCCATGGAAACTGAAAAGCTAAATAAGACCCACTTCACGGCACACAAATTGTAGTTGCTTTGAGATTGCAGTAATTTTCAAACCATCCTTGAAAAACACCCACTTATTATTATTATTATTTTTTTTT
>NW_021897143.1:0-609 GCF_006229205.1 Suricata suricatta
AGCCTGGCCACAAACACTCCCAAGTGGCTCATTGTGCGCCCCCCAACAGCGTTCCAGCCCACCGCCTTCCTGGTCCGCAGGGCTAGAAAGCTATCCCTGACTCCCTTGCAGCTAGGTTTCGAGCAGACACCGCCACGCAAGATGCGCCAGGCCACAGCAGGGGGAGCAGCCCCGTGCCAGGTGCGTGACTCCTTGCAGCAGCTGTGGCACGGCATGTAGTGTTCTGCCTCTCAGGTCACAGGTGCCAGGGCAGAAATGGGTCAGCACCATGTTACAGTGGGAACTGGCTGGAGATGGGCTGTGCTGTTGTTGAGCAAGTAGCCCTGGACCTGTGTTTTCCCAGAGATACAAACTCTAGCGAATTGTCTGCTGCTTAGGCTGCTTCAGAGGAAACCTGCTGTCTGCAGCTACGGCCCTCACAGTTCGATGCTTCTAAGCAGCTCTGAACCCGGGGAGCCTGGGTGGCTCAGTCGGTGGAGCATCCCACTCCGGCTCAGGTCATAATCTCACAGTTTGTAGGTTCGAGCCCTGCATCGGGCTCTCTGCTGACAGCTCAGAGCCTGGATCCTGCTTCAGATTCTGGGTCTCCCTCTCTCTCTCTCTCTCTCT
>NW_021897144.1:0-609 GCF_006229205.1 Suricata suricatta
AAGGGTGAGCTGATAGGATGATTCTGTGAAAATTAAGACCAAAAGTGACCATGGGATTTACATTTCCAGTTCTCTCTTAAACAAAGCAACAAACAAGCAAGCAGGTAATTAAGACTTCACCAAGTGGCACTATCTTTGTTTTTAGGTATCGTGTAAAATCGTGAGAATCACAGCTCTTTGTCCTGAGAATTAGAAACGGACTCGAGAAGGTGGAATGTGACATCCACCAGATAGTCCATCCAATACACAGTGTCTTCCTTTTCAGATAACCGGGGCCTTAAGACTTACACAGACACGATGTCATGTCTTCCGGAAAGAGAAGAAGAACCAGAAAGAAAGGATCGTGTATGTCAAATAAGGCAACAAGCATTTACTCTGAGGAAGACACCAACACAACTTGAAAAGTGAAGAATTCTCAAAATAAAGCGACCTCCATGTTCATCCCCGGGAAAGGTTAGAGTTCTGACCCCATTAGGAGAGAGCAGAGAAGGGTAAGTTCAACTTAGGTCGCTCTCACGGACAACGTCAATACTTACATCTTATCTTGGCCAGCTCCAACTCTCAGCGTCAGCCGGGGGATGACGGGACTGGGGGCGGCCGGCACGGACT
>NW_021897145.1:0-609 GCF_006229205.1 Suricata suricatta
GACATAAGACAGAGTGACAGAAGAAACACAAACTCAATTTCATATTTTTCATAAAAATATAAGACTCAAAGATGTGACCAAAGCAGGCAGCCTTTATACTTTTTAGACAAGAAAGCAGTAAACTTGTGAAGAATTCACAAAAAAGGGATTTGGGCTTGGGATATCTAACTGGCAAAGAAGTAACAAGGTTTGTGTAAACAGCCTAACAGCAATGAATTTCCTATCCCTGGCTATAAAGATGTCTGCTATCTTCCTTCTTAAAGAGGATACTTTTCATGTGAAAGATTCAGGGGAACAAATGAGGGTCAGAGTGTTCTTATTCTACTGTCTGTGTTTTAAGTAACTTTAATTTAAAATAATCAGTATCCAAAGGGGCATATTTTGAGGTGGTATATTCTGCTCTCCTTCAGAACCTACAAGCCTCTCATTATCTCCAAACTTCTAACTACTGGCCAGAGGCTGACATGTCCTAGAGGAGTCAATTGCATTGTGAAACCTGGATGGGGTTTTCTCCTTTCATTTTTATGATGATAAAACTTGGGACTATATGTAAGAATGATAATGACTAATAACAGTGACTGGCCTTGGATAGGTAAAGCATAATTTCTT
>NW_021897146.1:0-1370 GCF_006229205.1 Suricata suricatta
AAATACATATACATATTTCTAGAAGCCTAACAAAACTGAAATTTCATTGGAGATAAAACTAAATCAATTTCTCAACTAACTCAAACATCAATTTTCTTTGCTTTTGCCTCTAATTCTGCCAACCCATTGTGATCACACTGGCTATCTTAGGCTAACCAGAATCTGCATTGGCACTTATATACATATTGCACTAATTGAAAATGAAAGCAAATTACTTTTTTTTTGTATTAACTTTTTATGTTTATTATTGAGACAGAAACAGAGCATGAGTGGGGCAGGGGCAGAGAGAGAGGGAGACACAGAATCTGAAGCAGGCTCCAGGCTCTGAGCTGTCAGCACAGAGCCCGACCCAGGGCTCAAACCCATGAACCATGAGATCATGACCTGAGCGGAAGTCAGACACTTGACCGACTGAGCCACCCAGGCACCCCAAATTATTTTTTAATAAATAAGATATCCTAGTAAGAACATCAAAATGATATTGAGGTACTATTTCTAAATGAAATCAAGGTTGTTTGTTTGGAACGTTAAATCTTTCGAAATAGGACATCTTTCAGAAGCTAAGTAATCAAGGAGTTCCTTGGCCATGAAAGTATAGGTCTTTTCAATGGATATTCCTTGGGGCTGCTACTGTCAGGTTTATGGTAGAGCTAGGGAGACGATGAAAGGAGAAAGCACTTTACTTAATATTTGTTAAGTACTTATGATGCAGAAACCTTTGTTCCACAAGAAGAATCTAGAGATGAATGAAAATTATTTTCTACCTTACTAGAGAGATTGATGAGGTAATCACATTCAACAAATAATTTCTTTTTTCTCATGGAGGCAATCTTACAATCTGTGGGTTAAGGGGATCATCCTGGAGATACCACATTTGAGGGATTTCCCTAGCCTGCTCTTCTCCATTGTCAGGGGGACATGACAACTCATAGGGAGACCTGTGTCACCAGAGGACATGGAGGTTTTATTTTATATCCTCTCTCTATACCATTCTTGAACAAAACAGCCTTTCTGGTTAAGCCTATAACAAAGGGAATATAACATGCACTAGGAATGGTTGATATATTTTGAAGATGGGCTCCAGAACCATGCCACCCAGACAGGCTTTGTGGTTGTAACAATACTGTATATCATCTGAGGTTCACAGTGAAATATCCTTCATTGAAGGATTTTTTTTTTAGGAGAGAGTTCTTTTGAATAATAGTTTGCTAAATTCAATATTGTAAAATAATAATTCTAAAGCAGAATTTCTTTGTATATTCATGAGTCACAAAACATAACATTGGCAATTCCTGGCTTGCTTTTCAGTAAGTAGAATACATTTGAAACCATGTTGTGAACTTTACACTAATCAGAATGCATGCTTCAAC
>NW_021897147.1:0-609 GCF_006229205.1 Suricata suricatta
GCCACCGAGGGACCAGTCTAGGTTATAAACTCGGTCTCTGGCAAGCATACAGGTGTAACCGTCCTTTGATGACTTGTTATAGCCTCTCAAACTTGCTTAAATGCCACGATATTCCTTCCATTAACAGCTGAGTTACGGCCAACAGTCAAGCTCTGTCGCTGCTCTGAGTAGGGCTCAGAAGACAGCTTCCCGCTTGAGCCGGGAATCCCTAACACTGCTTCTAGGCTGCGATTTATACTCTGGGCTTACATCTGACATCCCCGGGAGAGGGGATAACAGGAGCAACGTAAGAAAAGCAAAAGGAAGTGGGGTGAGACCTACAGGGAGGGGCTCTGTGGACAGTCTCACAAATGTCAGGCAGACAAGAGCCATTAATCTTCCTTCAAGAGATGTCTGAATTCAATGTTTTGTGTGTTCTAGAATGATAAAGAAATATTTAAAATTATCACACTCTGCCAAATACCGCAGGGTTTTCTTTATTGAGAGCCCTGATGAAGAAATCACAGTAACAGCACTGAAAGAGAGAGGCATGGTTTTTATTAACCCAAACATCTGCTAGTCTTTAAAGTATTTCTGACATACTGCTAAACTGAGGAGGGGGTCCCTACC
>NW_021897148.1:0-609 GCF_006229205.1 Suricata suricatta
ACTGTAGTCTTTTGAGAGAAAGAGAGACAGAGCATAAGTGGGGAAGGGGCAGATGGAGAGGGAGACAGAATCAGAAGCAGGTGCCAGGCTCTGCGTCTCAGTACAGAGCCAGAGGCAGGGCTCAAGCTCACAAACGATGAGTCATGACCTGGCCGAAGTCAAATGCTGAACTGACTGAGCCAACCAGGTGCCCCATCACTAGGTTTATTTTTGAATACAAATTTTAAATTTTAAAAATATATAGTCAAAAGTATTGCAAATGATTATGGTCTTTTAAAAGGAAAATAACTTTTTAGGTGTAGGAGGCAGGGCCTTTGAGAGGTGATTCAGATCATGAGGACATGGCCTTTGTGAGTGAGATGAATGCCTTTACCCAAGAAGTTCCGGAGAAAGCTCCAACAACTTCCTGAGAACTCCCCAAGTATGAACCAGAAAGAGGGCCTGCACCAGAATGTGACCATGCCTACACCTTGATCTTGGACTTCCTAGTTTCAAATTTACAAGTCACCTAGTCTGTAGCCTTTCTTTTTTTTTGAAATAGCTATCTGAAAAAATTATTTTGGAGACCCTCAGGAATAGAGAAATCCAGGGCCAGT
Source organism: Suricata suricatta (assembly GCF_006229205.1). Lineage (NCBI taxonomy): Eukaryota > Metazoa > Chordata > Mammalia > Carnivora > Herpestidae > Suricata > Suricata suricatta. Next base: position 597 of record NW_021897148.1, read on the forward strand.
TCAGAATCAAAAA
>NW_021897149.1:0-609 GCF_006229205.1 Suricata suricatta
TAGCTACTTTTTTGCATGGACCTCAAGCATATTGTAGTATAGAGGTGGAATTTAAGGAAAGGTATTAAGCAGGCTGTGTTGTAGCCTATGAACAAGTAATATATTGTATCATGTATCTTGAATGTATCATAGATAAGCTGCTATATAACGATTGCCACTTCAGATAGCTGTGAAATTAGGTGATTAACTAGTTGTTACTGAACCTTCTAATTTCTGTGTAAGTCTAGACTTTACTTTCATTTGAATCCACTTATGAACTTAGGACCAAAGATTTTTGAAAATTGTATCCTTTGACAAAGGATTCCAAATAGAGCTTTGATTCTGGCTGTAGGCATTGGAACATCATCGAGCTCTTCTCTATTGTACCAGAAGGGGGCAGCAAAACAACCAAGAGGAAATTCTTGGATCCAAAAAAAAAAAAAAAAAAAAATTCAGGAAAGGCACTCAAGAAAATTCACAAAACTAACAACCCAGAAGCCTCTGAGAGTGGCTCACTGTTTGAGAATGTTTATTAAAGCCCTAATACCAAGTGCCCTCTTTGCAAGGGGCATGAATAAATCTTAAGACAGCAAGAGCCTTCATGCAGACTCAGGCCTATCTAATAAAAAT
>NW_021897150.1:0-609 GCF_006229205.1 Suricata suricatta
TGGGTCTGGCGTCTCCTACGGCCAAAAAAGAGGCACCAAGCCCAGTGCGCCCCCGTGGACACGTGGGGCGTGTACTCCAGCCCAGTTCGTGAGTGGAGGCCCAGAGCAAGAGCCGGCTGTGGGGTAGCCTGGGCCACCCAAGCTGGTGGCACTTGTGACCCCGCACAGCCCACGGGGCCGCAGAGCCGACCTGGACAGAGGCCGTCAGGAGCCCTGGGCAGGCGCCGTCGGCCGCTCTTGGCGCAGCCCTTTAGGATTCTGGAGCAAGGCCCTGCTATCTGCCCCAGGACCGACGCTCCTTTGAGAAACAGCTCTGGGCCTCAGTAGACAATGGACGCTTGGCCACAGGCCACCAAGTTACCACATGACCCGAGCTGCTCATCACAGACAGCGTGCTTCCTGACGCACCGAGCTGTCCCCCTGGGCACAGGCCACGCTCGCCTAGCCCACGGAGGGGTGTCCATGTGCTCAGGCCGGACAGGCACAGGGATGTTACAGGACAGGGGGCCCAGATGCCCCCGGCCCCCACCCCTGCCACACGGCTTCTCCCCGCTGCCTGACCTGTGGCCTCGTGGGGAGCCCCCTGCGATCGGCCGACGGGGAACAGGA
>NW_021897151.1:0-609 GCF_006229205.1 Suricata suricatta
AAAAATAAACATTAAACAAAAATAAAAATAAATAAAAAAGAATTACTATCTTTTTTTGCTTTGAAAAAATAAAGAATTTTACTGCTACAGAGGACATGAAGTTATCTTACAGAATTTAGAAAAGCCTGAATGACTTATATTAGAGTTAAATAATGTCTTCTAAATTATTTATCAACAATCACAGTATTCATTTTAGAAGTTTATCTGGTTGGTTAATTTCCCCTAAGTGTTTTATTTTAATATCCAGTTTTTAATTATCTACAGTATGCTTCCAAGTGATAATAAAACCAAGTTGTCAAGTTTATGGAAATGCTACTCTTACAATGGAAACAATAACATGTGACCTTTAATTTTAAGGCTGAAAATACTTCCTAGCTATAGTCAGATGGAACTTTTTCAGTGACCTCAAGAGCCTAAAAGACATTTTTACTACAAACAAAAGTAAGTGCTAATTTGTATTTAAATTGGCTAATTTATAAAATCCAACTCATCGACATGTAATATAAAACTACAAGTAAAAAATATTTTGAAGATAAAATTCACATTATACTGAGAAAGTAAAATAAATATAGAATACTAGAAAAATATATATCAGTCTCTCAACACTCA
>NW_021897152.1:0-609 GCF_006229205.1 Suricata suricatta
ATCTGTCCTTGTGACTGCTCAAGTATCTGAACAGATGAGACAGATAAAATTAATCCTAGAAAGAGGAAAGCCCTTTGTGGAAATCACCACCAGAGAAGGTGTGAAATGTGAAATACTGGGGAATCCAGCACTGTACGTGACCTTTGACAGTGGGGAACATGGGGTCTGGAGAGGAAAAGGGAATCTTTCAGTTGGAACATCACCCATCAACAGAAGTCCGGAGGCAGAAATGACCAGCACATATTCAGGGAACCATCAAGACACAAAACAGAAAATCTAAGGGCAAGTAGTTGAACTGGTGGCTGGGGAGGATTATAAAGAGCTGTGAATGCCTGAAGGAGGCTGGTAGAATCTAAAAGGCAAAGTCTATATAAATTCTGAAATAATAAAGTACATGAGGGTGCAGCCTGGGAGAGAGGAGACCTAGATTAGCAAGGGAGCGGCCCAGAAAACAAGAAAAAGATTTTTAATAACCTGGCAGGGCTCAGTGACAAGTTAGATGTAAGGGACAGAGAAAAGAGTCTCGAATGACTACTGTTTATCTAAAAATGTGTCAGAAATGGACTGGGATGAGCAGGCAGTTTACCTGGGTTGAACCACAGAGGAGGG
>NW_021897153.1:0-609 GCF_006229205.1 Suricata suricatta
TCTGTTGCTGGGGGAACCTAGTCTCAGACAGAATAATAATAATAATAGTAATGGTAACTGCCATTTATTGAACACCTACTATATACCAGGTATCATGTCCATATGGCCTCATGGGATCCTCATGACAACACGCTCATCACCTCTCTGTAACTGTTGAGATGATTCAGGTTCAGAGGTTTGACCAAGGATGGTCAGATGATAAGCTTTCAGCAGGGCTGGGTGATGAAGGACCTTGGTTCCCTCCCTAGGGGCCCAGCCCCACTGGGTGGTCACACCCAGAGAAAAGGCAACCTGGGGCACTTTTAGGCCCTGACACTGTTCCCACAACAGGTACTATTCAAAATGGCAGAGTGCGACTCCTTTAAGAGCCTCAATTGGTTAAGGATATATATTGATGAAGGAGACGGCTGAAGAGGAAGAACAGGGAAATATTTTATGAGGACTACAATCGACAGACTAGTTTGTAGTTACTCTTGGAGAGTCCCAGGAATAACTGGGGGGACCCTTCGAGGATAATTTTTTGCTTACATAGAAGGGGGCTCAGGGCCATTGTCTTTGGACAAAAATAAACCTTCGTTTTGTAATCACAGATTGGTGAAGCCAGGAAAT
>NW_021897154.1:0-609 GCF_006229205.1 Suricata suricatta
GGGCATGGAGTTTGGGGAGTTCTTTGTAGATTTTGAATACTAGATGTTTATCCGATATGCCACAAAATATATTTTAAAACAAAGACTGTAATAAGGAACAATGAAGAGTATTACAGAATGATAATGGAGTCAATCCAATGAGAGGATATAACATCTGTAAATACCTATGCACACAACATAAGAGCACCTAAATAAATAAAGCAAATATTAAAAGATCTAAAGGGAAAAATAGACTACAATATAATAATAGTAGGTGACTTTAATACCCCATTTACACAATAGAGAGATCATCCAGATAAAAAATTAACATGAAAACACTGGACTTAAATGACCTATTAGACCAGATGGACTTAATAGACACACTGAGAACATTTTGTCCAAAGATAGCAGAATACGTCCTTTTTACAAATGCATGTGGAACATTCTCAAGGAAAGATCATGTTAGTCCACAGAACATGTCTCAGTGAATTTAAATTGAAATCATGTCAAGAATCTTTTCCAACCACAAGAGTATGAGACTAGTAGGAATAAGACTAGAAAATTGACAAATATGTGGAGATTAAATAATGTGTTAGTGAACAATCAATGAGTCAAAGAAGAAATCAAAAA
>NW_021897155.1:0-609 GCF_006229205.1 Suricata suricatta
AATTAAATTCATTTGTCACAGCTGCATTCCATTCTAGGATTGCCTGATATCTTGGTTGGTTTTTTTGTTTGTTTGTTTGTTGCGAATTTTGCGCTATTGTGGTGTGTTGCTTTACAGTTTCAAAGAGCATAAGTCAGGTATTTAAGGGTTTGACACGTGTGTGGAATCATGCGTCTACCATCACAGTACCGTGCAGAACATTTCCATTACCCCCATATTCCCTTGTGGGCTTCCTTTGTACTTTATGCCTCCTTTGAACCCTTGGCATTCACTGATCTCTTTTCCACCCCTACAATTTTGCTTTCTTTGTAATGCAGTATGACCAGAATTATACAATATGTAGTCTTTTCAATTTGGCTTCTTTGACTTAGCAAATGCTTTTAAAATTTATTCATGCTCATCCACAAATCAGCAGTTCCTTTCTGTCGCTGAGCAGGATTTATTTGTATGGGTGTACCAGTTTGTTGATCTGGTCACCTGTTGACAGATGTCTTCATTGTTTCTAGTTTTAGTGATTATGAATAAAGTTACTGTAAACATTTGTGTGCACATTTGTGTGAGCACAAACTTTTAATTCATCTAGATAAATCCCTAGGATTGGAACTGACT
>NW_021897156.1:0-609 GCF_006229205.1 Suricata suricatta
CCTGCAGCTGTGGGGATAAGCGGATGGTAAGTTGGGGAAACCCTCACAAAAGGGAGATCTGGATTGCATGCGTCCGTCTGCCACGGAGGAGGTGCCTGCATGGCCAGCCCATAGCCGAGTCTCAGTTGGGTGGGGTGTGAAGTGGGTGGTTTGGAGCAGATGGTGTCCGTGGAGTCCGTGTGATTCCCTGGGTGCCGTGGACAGCAGCCGTCACCTCTGACGACCCATGAGCCCTCCCTGGGGGCTCGGCCCTGTCCACCAGCTGTCCCAGCTGGCATCTGTCCTCTTCTCCTGTCACAGCCCAAGCCCCCAGCCACACGCTCCCCGCCCACCACATCTGTGTGTGTGCACAACTGCTTGACCTTCTTGGCCTGGCAGCCACAGCCCCGTGTGGGGCCCCTGGAAGCAAACTGAAGACTCGGGCTCTTAGCTGTCGAATCAGTCTTTCCGTATCTGCGGGGTCTCGGCCTGAGACACAGCTAGGATGGGGCTCCAGGAAGGGACAGGGGGCTGACGGAGCTGGGTGTGGGTTTGAGGAGTGGTGTTGCCATTTGCTAAATTTAACTTCTCCAAGCCTCAGTCTTGGTCCCCTGCCCTTTTCACAAGCGG
>NW_021897157.1:0-1370 GCF_006229205.1 Suricata suricatta
CCAGAGATCAAAGATGAACTTACGAAAAATAGAAGAGGCCTCACCCTACTTTAAGGCATGTAGACAGATGTCTGTGTTGCAATCAGCACAAATTCCTGGAGTGATGTGTTTTGAAGGGACGGTATCTTATCTCCTGTTTGATTGCTGTTGCCTTTTCATCTCTCACTTATTAATCACTCAAAATATTATTTGTAAGTGGTGTGCAAAGTCTTTCCATGTATTTTGGAGGGTTATTGTTGGTTTGTTTTCTTATGATTTTAGACCTTTTAGAAAAATGAGTTAAAATATGAAAGATTGTGATTGAGCTGTTATTTTAAACATTTCATTTAAAGAAAGTGAATTCGGACTATATTGTGTAGTATGGATATTTTTCATTAGTAAGTCAATGAGCCGGATATGTTAGTGATGAACATTTAAATTTAAGATCTTGAAAGAAAATTGAAGAAAGCACCCCTTTTTTATTTTCTGTTTCTTTTTTCCCAGATAGACTATCTAAAGAGAGAGATATCTCTTTCCTCCTTTTCTGTGGTATGTAGAAACTCCACTTTAAACAGATCACTAATACTGGCATTGTCTGACAAAAGTCAAACGAGGTTTAAGCCTTGTATTTTTGCAGGTTTTATTTTTATTTTATTTTTTATTATTATTTTTGTTTATTTATCTGGGGAAGGGGGTGTGGGGCATAGAGAGATAGAATCCCAAGCAGGTTCCATGCTGTCAGCACAGAGCTGGACACGGGGCTTGAACTCACAAACCATGATATCATGACCTAGGCCGAAATCAAGCCTCAGGCGCATAACTGAGCCACGCTGGCACCCCTATTTAATTTAATTTACTTATTTATTTGGATGGCCTGACAATTCTTTTTATCTCTTCTCTCTTCAAGTTTCAAGCCACATAGTTACATGAAATCCAACTAATTCTCTAGATAAATATACTATTAATGCTAATTTCTCCCTGTCTAATTTCACAGCATGAACATAACTATTTTCTTAACCAGTATTCAACTTCTGGGTTTGAGGAAATGATACTAATTTTCTGCAATCTTTTCTTTGTATGTGGTACTCATTAAAATTGTATATTGAAGCATTCTCTTTGTCAAATTATCATCTGTTTTGTAGAGGCTGCACAAAATGGCATACTCAGGACAAACTGGTGGCAATAACTACTTGGAATTTGCTTTTGATATCCAGAATGTACTTTTAAAAAGATAGATACTACTGGTCTGCACGTACTTATACAAAGAAATATCTCTGTTGACTAATTACCAATCATTGATAAATCTAGATCTACACATAAAACTAAAGAGATCAATTAACCAGATCTATTTATTCAATACATGTTATGTGTAAAGTATAATACATGTACCA
>NW_021897158.1:0-609 GCF_006229205.1 Suricata suricatta
AAGATCATTCCATTCACAAAGGGAAATAACCCAAGATTTTATCCAATTATCGCCTCTAGCTCCAAGACTATCACCTATGAGTGATATTTGTTCTCTGCAGTCACATTTACCTGAAGCTATTCACATTCTGGAAATCTTAGGGATCTAAAACACTGACCTTGAAAGACACACGTTTTGACATTTTATCTAAAATAGATAGCAGTGTGGCAATTACTCTGCCCATGTAACAAAAATACGCCAACACTGCAGCCTTGGAAGGGAACTCCCCATTGCTGTTCAATTTCCATTCAGTACATTTCATGTTTTAGGGTCTGGTACTTGGAAAGAAAAAACTTATTTTCTATTTATTACATTGACCAGCTTTCTTATATTTGCAAATATCAGAAGTCTAAAGTTCAGGGGTTACAACTGGCTAGAGAACTTGCTGAATTTGATGGGTGATCTAAACAAGTCATCAGTGTTTCTCTCTCTATGACTCTTGTCTGTTTTTCTCCTGTGTTGGTTTATTTTGAGGCTAAATCTTTCCCATTATATGGCAAAGATAATCCTTGGTACCTCTAGGCTTAAATTATTGGAAAAGTGGCAATTCCAGGAAGGAAAGGCATGCTA
>NW_021897159.1:0-609 GCF_006229205.1 Suricata suricatta
GGTTCATAGAAAATTTAAGAAAAAGGTACAGCAATTTCCTACATACCCTCTACCCCCACTCAAGCACAGCCTTCACTATTATCAATGTCCCCCACAGAGTGGCACATTTGTTACAACTGATAAACTCTACTGACACATCATGATCGCCAAAGGCCATGTTTTACCTTAGGGTTCACTCTTGGTGCTGTACTACGGGTTTGGACAAACGTATAATGACATGAACTGGTCATTTTAGTTAGGATCATATAGAGTCGTTTCACTGCAAATCCTCCAAATCCTCTGTGCTCTGCCTATTCATCTGCCTCCTACTCCAACCTCTGGCGACCACTGATCTTCTTATTGCCCCCCTCATTTTGCCTTTTCCAAAATGTCATACAGCTGAGATCAGAGAGTATGTAGCCTTCTCAGATTGGCTTCTTTCACTCAGTAATGTGCATTTAAGATTCCACCATATCTGTGCATGATTTGATAGCTAATTTCTTTTTATCACTGAATGATAATCTCTTGTCTGGACAGACCACAGTTTGCTTATCCATTCACTTACTGAAGGGAATCTTGGTTATTTCTAATTTGGGGCAGTTATAAATGAAACTATAAACATCATGTGTA
>NW_021897160.1:0-609 GCF_006229205.1 Suricata suricatta
GTGACCAGGTTCACGGTCAGCACTGTCAATCGCCTGCATCTAGGAGAACCTATCAATCGGTCATAAGACAATGGCCCCTATAGGGAGCGATGCATGAAAAGATGGCTTGCAGAACTCTGCTGACCTGTGTTGGAAACGGTCGGTGTGGACAGGCTGCTTCAGCGTGCAGCTTGACCAGTTATTTAGTAAGAAGAGAACTTCCTTGGAGTAGCAAGTGGTCATGGTCAAAGCCTACTTGAAAGGGAATGATGTTGGCATTGACCCACATGCTTGATGGAGATGGTCCTGTGGCCCCAGCCATGCACTGGGAGGAGAAGAGGGACCAACCTTACCCAGGAGACCCCTCGGAGACTCGGATTCATAGTCTGGGGATTTGGAGACTTAGCCTGTTAGGGGTTGAATTGTGTCCTCCTCCAAAATTCATATGGTGAAGTCCTGATTCCCATTACCTCGGAATGTGACCTTACTAGGAAACAGGGTCTTTGCAGATATAATTAATTATGACAAGGTCTTAGAGGAGTAGGACCGGCCCTAATCCCATAGGACTGATGACTTTATGAAAGAGGGACACTTTTTCACAGACATGCACATGGGGAGAAGGGCATGGGC
>NW_021897161.1:0-609 GCF_006229205.1 Suricata suricatta
CCTGGACATGTTTAATGAAGTAGAGAAAGTATTAAAAGCTGAAATGATTCCCAAGAATCCAGCCACGTGTCCTTATCCAGATTTTACTGTAATAAAGATGATTATTTGGATCCCCATCTGGCTGACTCCTCAAAGTCTACATCTCAGCTCACTTGGAACTTGGGAGGGGAATGAATGATAATTACCTCTTGGTCTTCTCTACCTCAACTCCCTACGCTCGACTTGTACCCAATTCAAAGCCCTCTTCTGCCTTTGTCTGGTGGACAGACTCTCAGTTAAAACCTATGAAAATATTTCATCACAGTCACCAGGAACTCTCACTCAACACTTGCATGGATCAGTAACAGATGAATTTGAATCAGTATCTGATGCTGGGAAAATCTACTTGCCAAGCTTCAATAGTTACCGAGACTCTAAAAATCTCCAAGGCTCACAAAGATGTAAGTGGGCACGAACTCTTGATGAACAGAGCTGCCACAACCCGGCACGGACACTACCGCAAAAGGAATCTGGCCAGAAGGGCTCAGCTGGCAGAAACTTTAATAGATGGTGGTGATGGGGTAGCATGAGGCAGGCGGGTGTATGAGAAACTGCTCTAGCGGAGAGGAC
>NW_021897162.1:0-609 GCF_006229205.1 Suricata suricatta
TGGATTTATTATTATCTGGTTTCTGATCTTCTCTTTAGAAAGCACAGTGCTTGCACCATCCCATGTGTAATAACTTGTTTACTATCTGTCTTTACCACAAGACTAGAAGATACAGGAATTGTTCACCTGTTCAAACAGTGCCTTCACCTGGTAGACACAAAATACCCACAAATAAGTATTTATTTAATGAATGAGTAAGAGCCCAACTCAGACTCAGTGCTTGTAACAGGAAAGTTATCAAATGTTTATCCAGAATTTCTTACATGCCAGGTACTTTCTAAATGATTTTGCATATATTAGCTCATCTAATCTTCAAACCACCATAGCAAATAGGTGCCAGTAGGCTTACTTTACACATGAAAGAATAAGGTCACAGTGATGTTAAGCAGCTTTCCAGAGGTTATGTAGCTAGTAAGTGGTAGAACTAGGACATGAATCCGGAAGGCTGGCTCCAGAGTCTGTTCTCTTTAATCCCTACACAGGGTGAATGATTGTGCACACTGTGTGTGTGTCCAATACTCTAGTTTCCGGACAGATAATCATCACTCAGATTGACTTAGACCCTTGACATCCCTCATGATCATATATGACGCTGTTAGATAAGAGAAG
>NW_021897163.1:0-609 GCF_006229205.1 Suricata suricatta
GAATGTACAGAAATTCTGACCTATCTGCCCTTGGTATTGTCTGACCTTAAAATTTTTACAGATCTGATGATGGAAACTGACGTATCCTTGTTTGAATTTGCATTTCCCAGGCTACCAGTGAAGTGAACATGTTTACATGTGTTTATTTTTTTTTATTAAAAAAATCATTTTTGAGGGAGTGTGAGCAGTGGAGGGGCAGAGAGAGAGAGGCCGGGGACAGAATCTGAAATGAGCTCAGTGCTGACAGCAGAGAGCCCAATGAAGGGCTCAAACCCACAAACTGTGAGATCATGACCTGAGCCAAAGTCAGACATTCAACTGACTGAGCCATCCTGGTCAATGTGTTTATTGACCAGTGGTGTTTCCGTTGACTTTTCCAATTTTTGGCTCATTTTTTATGGGGTTATGTATTGTTTTCCTACTGATTGCTTCGGACCCCTTCTTGGCTTGTGGAAGACTGATTTCTCACTGTGTAGTCCCATCTTGCTCCGGTGTCTCTTCCTCTTTTTACAAGAATGCTAATCCCATCATGGGGGCCCCAACCTCATGACCTCATCTAAACCTGATCACCCCCCAAAGGCCCCACCTCCACATACCCTCACACTGGGG
>NW_021897164.1:0-609 GCF_006229205.1 Suricata suricatta
ATCTTCTTGATCCACTCATCAGGTGATGGACATTTAGGCTTTTTCCATGTTTTGGCCATACAATTCTTTTGTGAAAAATCTCACCGTAGTTGTTCACTTCAACTTTTAAAAACATACAGGGCTACCAAATCAAGGAAAACCATTTAAGGTTTAACAGGTGTACCATAGTTAGGATTTACATCCTGGGTTTCTCTGCCTGATACATACTCAGTTGTGGGTGAGGCAGTTTGTGGATTTTTGTAATCTAGTCATTGGTAGAATGAGGTAATGTCAGTGGGTACTGCATGTAGGCTCCAGCTAGGGAGACCCTTCTCATAGGTAGTCTTTTTGCTTCAGAGCAGAATTTCTTAGATTTGAATGTGAATACAGATCACCTAGACATCTTGTTAAAATAGAAATTCTGATTTGTTAGATCTGACCTGAAATTCTACATTTGTATCAAGCTCCCAGGAAGCAGATGTATCTCATCTGTAGAGCACAAGGAATTAGGGTGCTGTGTTTATTTTTTAAAAAAAAGTAGGTAAACATAAGGCACATTTGCCCTTGGTAAACCAGCCAAAGATGTCGCTTTTGTTTAAAGTTCATATGCTCCAAATCACCCAAGTTGAG
>NW_021897165.1:0-609 GCF_006229205.1 Suricata suricatta
CACTAGTCTGACACGGTTCCCGGTGTGACTGTTAGGATTTTTCTCCTATGAGTCAGCCATTTTTTTCCAGTTATCACCTAATACAGTACAGTTATGCCCCAAATATGCACCATTTATAAAGCATGATCATCTCAAGCAGAATGTGCTTATTTCAATATTTCCTAGAAGGGAGTAACAGTTTTGTGGCATAAGAACATGCTTGTAGAAAAAGAGGTTTGGGCTGTCTTTCAAGATCTGCCATTTTCTGACTATGGTCTAGGTAAAATCCCCTCACCCCTTTGACTGTCAGGAAATAAACCACTCGCCTGTCTGATCCACGTTCCTCACAGGGCAGTGGAATGGATTAAATAAGTTAGGATAGGCGCACAGGAAGAGAAAGAGCATCACATGCCGAAATGACCGCAGGCCCTGGAGCCGGAGAGCCTAGGTTCAAATCCCACCACGCCACTGACGGCTGGCTGAGGGATCCATCTGTGCTCAGCCGCCTCGTCAGTAAAATGGGAATAATAAGAGTCACTAACAATGCACAGATGACCATGAGGAATAAATGCATTACTATGCATGAGGCCCTGACAGCAGTGTCTAGGACATTTCGAGCACAGCAGAACC
>NW_021897166.1:0-609 GCF_006229205.1 Suricata suricatta
AAAAACCAAATAAAACAATATAAACAAAGGCATTATATTAGGCAAATTCCACAATTTTGGACCCTTAAAGGTTTTTAAAAAAATAATAAGTAATATCCTCAATAATAACACATTACACCTTTCTTCTTCTCTTATTAAGATAGAGGTAAGACTCTAGAAATTGCATATGTTTCCTTAGACTACTTTGCATTCTTAAGCATCTATCTTTGTTGTGAATACAGATTTACAGGGGAACATCCTATGCCTTTTCGGACTATGAAACTGTTCCTTTGTGTCAAATTCCAATATCTTAAATAAAGGGGGTCCCTTTGTGCCAAAGATGCTAACTCACAGTTTTTATTGTTTAGGTTTAAACAATTGGGGCTTTTTGCTTGTTTGTTTCTCCAAAATATATTGTATAAAATAAATAATTCCATAGATTATGAAATGGACAAACTTATGCAGAATTGGATCCAAAACCTATCTTGAGATCCAATCAGAGATTATTGAAACTGAAGAAATTAGACCTGTTCTGTGAGAGACAGGTCCTAATAACTTCAGTTATTTTTCAGTGTTCTCATTTTTCTAGAGATGATCAGATTTCCTGCCCAAAAGAAATGAAACTTAGAA
>NW_021897167.1:0-609 GCF_006229205.1 Suricata suricatta
GCCCCCAGCACTCGGACGTCACCCCCGGGGCGGGGACTTTCCCAATGACTCCGTTTGCGTTTCCGGGGGACACGCACGGGCCCGACCGTCCAGGAGACCATGTTCCCCTCACAGGTCATGGAGGCCGAAACCGATTACAAGAAGAGAGAGAAGGCATCAAAGAGGGAGCCGGGCCCCGGCGGTGTGCGCGGCCTAAACGCCAGACTGGAGAGGCTGAGAAAAATGTGCCTCGGACACCTTGGGAACGTTTGTCCCTTCTGTCGGGGCCTCTGCCCGGGAGTCCCCCCCACCGGCTCTGCCTCTAACATTTACTGTGTTTTTAAAGGCTTTTGACAAACTCGTGCAGGGAAGCTGAACTCCTGATCAAGAACGAATTGGGGCCAAATAGCAGCCGTGAAGAAGTTGCCAGTGCCCTTCGGGAAATCTGTTTGTACTGATAACATAGAGCCTTGCTCCCCAGCTCCTCCCGTGGGGCCTCGTGGCAAGGTGGCGCTCTCTGCGGGGGGACGGGGTGTGGTTTTTCCGCACCCCTACTCGTTGCCTGATGGTTTCCACTCTCGCCAGCAGGGCTGTGGCCAGTCAGGGGCTGTGGGAGAGAGGACGGGTCCT
>NW_021897168.1:0-1370 GCF_006229205.1 Suricata suricatta
ATTTGGTGATATAATCCTCCTTATTTTAGTTTTGATTAGTTTTATTAAGAAAAATAGTCCTGGGGGCTTCTGGGTGGCTCAGTTGGTTAAGCGCTTGACTTCGGCTCAGGGCATGATCTCACGGTTCGTGGGTTCAAGCCCCACGTCAGGCTCTGTGCTGACAGCTAACGCAGAGCCTGGAGCCTGCTTCAGATTCTGTATCTCCTTCTCTCTCTGACCCTCCCCTGCTCATACTGTCTCTCTCTGTCTCTCAAAAAGAAATAAAAAACATTAAAAAAAATTTTTTTTAAAGAAAAGAAAAATAGTCCTAGACTTAAACTGCCTTTCATTTGTCCAGGCCTAAAATAACGTTTGTAAAAACTACATTGATGTAGTTAATTTAATCGCTTCCTCCTGTCAAACGACTATGACCATAATGATGACATCAGTGTGGGGAGGATGGCAACCACCAATGAAGAGAAGAAATTAATTTATATTTGAATTGGATCCATTTTTTTTCAAGTACAAAATCAGTACTCTGCCATCTCAGCACAAAATGAACTTGGTGGGATAGAAACATTTTATTCAGGCTTCCTGGACTCAGACTTCCACCTGATTTAATCTTGGCTGAAGGTAAGAATCAGAGTAGATGTCAGTAAAGGGAAAGCTTCTGGTTTCCTCTTGTTTTTGAAGAGAGAAGGCACCTTCTACATCAGCTTCCTCCACCAGATGTAGTCTCCATTCACCTATTGCTTTAGTGGGTTTCATTTCTTCATTAGATGACAGATTCTAGGCATCTGGAGTATTTGTCAGAGAAGAATTTCCACTTTCAAGAATAGCTACACAAAGTATTTTTGAACCAAAGTACTTTGTCTTTAGATTTCTACAAGAAGAGGAATGGAATAATAAATTTTTTGTTTTCAAAACCCTCATGTTCAAATCAATAAATATTTAAGGTCTATAAGGTAGTGAACTAATGAACAGAAAGAGATTTGAGGCGTGGAGATCCAGCTGAAACCTGAAAACAAAAAGCCACATTTCTGCCTTCCAGTTGCTGGTATCTCGTGGGGGAGAAAGACATGTTCTAGCAATCTGGTCTAAACTGAGCCATGCTAAGTGGTACAGGGGAAGCTCAAACTCATTGAGGGAGGTCAGCATGTGGGTATCGGAGGAAGCTTTCTGGAGTGCTGGCAATTCAGTTACAGTTTCAAGGTCTGCAGCAAGGTGGGAGAGGATTACAGACGGAGGAAAGGACTCACACGATGTCCCAACAACCTGAGGCCTCGGATTTCATTCTAAGAAGTAGGCTACAGTGCGATATGGATGGAGGCTGCAGTGGGATGAAGTGGGAGATAAAACTGCAAAAGGATGGAATGCCCTTCTTATTTTTC
>NW_021897169.1:0-609 GCF_006229205.1 Suricata suricatta
GAAAAAACAGTCTGGCAGTGTCTCAAATGGTAAAACATAGTTACCATATGATTCAGCAATTTCACTACTAGAGATATACTCAAGAAAATGAAAATCATATGTCCACACAGAAACTTATACATGGATGTTCATAGCAACATTACGCATTATAGCTAAAAAGTGGAAACACCCAAACGTCCAACAATTAAATAATGGATGGGAAAAAAAAGTAGTATAAAATGGAACATTATGCAGAAATAAACAAAATCGTGATGCATGCTATAACATGAATATACCTTGAAAATGTTATGCTAAATTAAAGAAGTCAGCCCCAAGGGATCATGTATTGTATAATTCAATTCATATGAAATGTTCAAAACAGGCAAATATATAGATACCAGGCAGTAAGGAGATTGGAGGAGGTGATAGTTAAGAGAGGCAGGATTTCTTTTGGGGGTAAGGAAAATGTTCTAAAACTGACTGGGGTGATGGATGCTCAACTCTGTGAATCTAATAAAAGCCAATGAATTGCACTTTAGGCGGGTTAATTACAATGCATACCATGTTTCTTGTGCCTCACTTTATTGCCCTTAACAGAGAATTGTGTTTTTTACAAATTGAAGGCCTGTG
>NW_021897170.1:0-609 GCF_006229205.1 Suricata suricatta
GGCTCTGGGTTGACAGATCAGAGCCTGGAGCCTGCTTTGGATTCTATGTCTCCTTCTCTCTCTACCCCTCTCCCCTCACATACTGTCTCTCTCTCAAAAATAAATAAGCATTTAATAAATTAAAAAAAAGAAAATGAAAAAAATAGATAATCTGGCTTTTTATGTCACTGTAAGAAATCCAGTTTTACATTGAGTGACATGGAAACCCTTAGAAGATGTGAAGTGTGATATGACCTGATCCAAATTTTAATAGAATGATCTGGATACTCAGTATAGAGGTAACAAAAGAATGTGGAGGAGTTAGTGACAGAAACTTAATTTTACACAGCCTGAGTGTAAAGCACTGACTAGAATGCAGATGAAGAAATTAAATGGGAAGTTAGATATAAAATCTGGAGTTTGAGAGAGAAATCTGGGCAGGACATACACATTTGAGATTCATCAGTTTTTGAATGGCATGTAAAATCCTGAAGCTGAATGAGACCCTCCTTGCCCCAACTAGAATGAGTGTCAATAGAGAGGGTAATGGAGCACTCTAAATTTTTTTAATGTCTTTTTAGTTTTTGAAAGAGAGAGAGATAGACAGGGTACAAGCTGAGGAGGAGCAGA
>NW_021897171.1:0-609 GCF_006229205.1 Suricata suricatta
GAATAGAAAAAGAAGTAATTGTGACCACTCCTTTTTATTATCTTTTTTCAAGGATTAACAATTTTAGAGACTTTATGTCTCTACTGTTGCATCCAGAATTCATATCCAAATCTCTTATCTTATTGCACATAAAAATGTACACATTTTTACCTTTCCAGGAATTACTTTCAATATAAACTAACTCATAAATTAAGGATTACCAATCCCTGATATCACTACTTAGTTGGTAATGTTATTATCAAATTCTCATGGATTCCCATAGATGTCTTCACACTGATTCTTTCACATGTAACCCAAACTCTATTCAGAATTAAATTTACTAACTTCATGCTCTGTCCATCCTCTAATTATTTTTGCAAAATGGGTATATTATCATTACACATTCTTCTCTGTGTGCCAAATATAATGACCATCTCAATGATCATCATGCCTTATTCATTGTTACTCATAAAAAATGATAATGCCACAACTTATCTTCTCCTTTATTGTTTACTTCAGGTTTTTATAATTAAGGCAATTGCTTTCCAATGAATATTTCATTCAGACTCACATTATCAAACCCATTCTCCATAGTGCTACTTGATTGGACTTTCTGAAATGTGGATGTCA
>NW_021897172.1:0-609 GCF_006229205.1 Suricata suricatta
AGACTTGATGTTATAGAAAATAGGTTACAAGGAAAATGAAGTAACGAAGGTACTGTTTAAAAGAGATGGGTGTGAAATCGCCACACAGGATCAGTAGAAGGGGCACAGTAGAGAACAGGGGAGGGCTGGCGGGTTGAGATCAGAAGCATTTGACAGCCTGGGGAAGGATGTGTGTGTAACCATAAAGAAAAGTGTGGGTACCACACACATTGCAGAGAAATTGCTTTGGAAAACGGTGACTTATTTATGGGCCATAGATAAAACAGAAGATCCAAGAAAATGTCTTCTAAGCCTGGATACATGTTTGCTACTGGTGAAGATAGGCTTGATGGAAAGGGAGACCAGTTTTGGAAGAAGGTGGTGATGGGTTGAATCTTGGAGATGTCACTTCTGAGATGACAAGGAGACACAGTAGAACAAATCACTAGCTCACACTTTAAGATATAGGATGACAGGGACACCTGGGTGGCTCAGTCAGTGAGCATCTGACTTCAGCTCAGGTCATGACCTCAAGGCCTGTGAGTTCAAGCCCGGCATCAGGCTTGCTGCTGTCAGCGCGGGACCCACTTTGTAACCTCTGTTCCCCTCTCTCTGCCCTTGCCCCACTTA
>NW_021897173.1:0-609 GCF_006229205.1 Suricata suricatta
GTATGGAAACCAATTTGACAATAAACTATTTAAAAAAATAAATAAAATAAACCTTACTTGAATTAAAAAAAAAAAAAAGACCTAATGTCAAGGTCAAGTTCCATTGTTCAATAGCTAAGTGACAATTTTTCATTGTGGAAGATTTTTAACACCTTTATATGTCATTTGTATCTTCATATGTAAAATGAAGATAATAATACTACATGTAAACATTTAGGTCAAAGCCTGGCATATAGTAACTACTTAATATGTGACTTACAGGTTTAAAGATAATAAAATTCTTCCTTACAGAGTAAAATGAGTTAAGCAATTTGGGAGAAGCAACCAAAATTTTTTTTCTTAATGTTATGGAATAGTTCATGTTTATATATCCTAAATGTATTCATTAAAATGATAAAAAAAGATGTTATATGAATGTTTCATCTTTCATATAATGATACAATTTAGAATTAATTGCTTTTATATTATATTTTAAACTTCTGTCCTCTGCTAAATCAACTTGGAATTTAAACTACTCTTTTGTTTTTTCTTAATGGCAGTTTTGTTTTCCTTGAAAAATGAGGTTGCCCTTTTTTTAGTCTTATTATGATGGAATATTTAATGTAATTT
>NW_021897174.1:0-609 GCF_006229205.1 Suricata suricatta
AGGCAAGCATGAAAATCTTTGATAGGTTTAAGTTTGTCATCAAGACAGATGAGCAGGAGGGGAAAGTGACAATGCCAAGTTCACACCTACTTGTCCCCAGGTCAAGACCCGAGTAACGGTCTTGCTCTGGCCCAAGGATGTCCATCGTCATTTCCCTCAATGCTTTCTTGCTGACCTCACGTAGGAACTTCCGGTGTCATCACATCACTTTTCTAACGTCAGCGGGGGCTAAGACTCAGGCTGCTCGGTGGCGATGAAAAAGCAAATACATAACTCAAACCTATCTTGCTGGATGTAGCTCACCGATGAGGAGACTGGTGAAGAGTTCCCTCAGCTAGAAGTTAGGGGTCTTTAAGATGTCAGTAGGAATACAGTGGGTACTGTATTTTTTCTCATTTTCTTTCACACTCTATCAAAATAAAATGATCCACATCTAAGTGCATTGATTCTTCTTCTGACAAATGCAATTTGCTGTTAAACTCAATCAGTAACTTATATTTTAATGGACAGCATATATTTCCTTTGCAGTAACATCCTCTGTTAGGTCAGTATGTTCTGTTCTAGCTTCTTAACCTCAAATTACAGTTTTGAATCCCACAGTCTGTAATC
>NW_021897175.1:0-609 GCF_006229205.1 Suricata suricatta
AGAAGGACAATGTCTTTATGTTAATCTTTAAGGAAATGATAAGATGTTAATACCAAACTCTTCTCACTTACCTTCCAGAAGAAACACAGTGAATTCAATTCAATCTAAAGTTTGAGTGAATGTTTTCAGATCTAAAAATGGTTGTAAATGTAGGAGATTATGGGGTAGTTTCTGAGAAGGTAGAGGTAGGAAGAGCAGCCCAAGGCTTTCTTCCAAGACTGTATACCAATTTTCCTTGAACTGCACACAGAACAAACAAACAAAATCCCATTTAGTATTCCACCCTTTTTCCCAAAGACCATCTTAACAGAAGTAGAATATAAAGTTGAAATTAAGTAAGAACATAAATAATCACTATCTTCCTTTTTTACTGAAATTTCTCCACTGGAGATTGCATTTTCCAAAGTGAGTTTGTGTCTAAAGTAAAATTAGTTTTGGTAAGGGTCGCACATGGAGATACTTCTCAAGTATCAAGTCTTTAGGTCTAATAATGCCACCAGTGTTTTTCAAGATGACCAATAGTAGTTAAGGGCCAATAATCAAAGTATGAGACTTACTTCAATAGGTGCCTGATATTTCTCGTGGTATAATTCAACTCAGAAAATGTTG
>NW_021897176.1:0-609 GCF_006229205.1 Suricata suricatta
ATATTCCAAACAAAAGAACATGGTAAAACTCCAGAAGCAGACCTTAATGAAATGGAAATGAATAACTTCTCTAATAGATCAAAATAATGGTCATAAAAATGCCCAACAAGGTCAGGAGAGCATTGCATGAATAAAGTGAGAACTTCAACATCACTCCATGGACGCTTGTGGATACTCGCTCAGGCATTTCTTCCAATCTGTGGACAAGCCTGGAAATGAGCAGGACTTAATACTTCACTGGGCTTTGACCAATGGCAGTGGAAGTTGCTTGATAAATATTCTCCTCTTTCATCACTGGAGTAAATAATTCTAAGGCGAATTCTAAATGGTTCTTCAGATGTTCCCAAATGGAGAGAGCCTTGGCTGCCTGTAGTGGTGAAAGTTCAATAACACACTAATGGATAATTTTCCTTTCTTCCTTTGTCCTTTACTTCTATCCTTGGAATCATTTCCCCAAATAAACTATTGACATACAAGATCTTGTCTTAGGCTTGACATATTGGGGAAATCTAGTCTAAGATAATCTTTACTTATGAGAGACTTTACCCATTTTTTAAAATTTGTTATTTATTTTTGAAATGGGGAAGGGGCAGAGAGAGAGAGAGAGAG
>NW_021897177.1:0-609 GCF_006229205.1 Suricata suricatta
AGTAATTATAGTAAGATTGCATGATACAAGGTTAATATACAAAAGTCAACAGCTTTCCTATATGCCAGCATGAATAAGTGGGATGTGAAATTAAACACACAATACCATTTAGCAATACTTGGCTGGCTCAGTTGGTAGGGCATGTGACTCAATCTCAGGGTTGAAGATTCAAGCACTAAAAAATAAAATCCTAAAAAAAATTATGCCATTTATATTAATACCCCCTAAAATGAAATATTTAGGTATAAATCTAACAAAATATGCACATGATCTATTTGTAAAAAATACATGATATGATTTTTAAAAAAATCAATGATTTACTAAATAAATGGAGAGATATTCCATGTTCATAGATAGGAAGACTCCATAGTATGAAGACAGGAGTTCTTCCCTGTTTGGTCTATATGCTCAATGTAATCCCCAATATAAAACTTTGGTATATGGACAGACAAACTGTTTCTAAAGATTATATGGAGAGACAAAAGCAAAAAACAAAAAACAAAATACAGAAAAGCTGACACAATTTGAAAAAAACAACAAAATTGAAAGACTGATATTACCAGATATCAACATTTAATATAAAGCTATGTAATCGAAACATTGGCAAAA
>NW_021897178.1:0-609 GCF_006229205.1 Suricata suricatta
TTCCCTCCCCATGCAGAAGCCCCAAACCCCCTTTCCTTTGTCTAGCCTCAGAGGGTACAGAAGCACCAAGCACCTGGCCTCCTCCTAAGTCACATTTTTTCTTTGTAAATCTGGAGTGCACCTAATTAAAACTTTTATTCTTTTGTTAACCTGTCTTCTATCACTTTAATTCACAGGCCCTAGCTACCAAACCTTGGAGGATAGAAAGAAAAGGATGTTTCCTCCTCTACAATTCAAATATTACCTTATCAGAGAAGCCTTCCCTGACTATTGTCCCTGCTGGTCCTTTATTTTCCTTCAGAGCACTTATCACCGTGTGACATGTGACGTATACCTCTAGTTGTTTATTTGTGCCTCCTTTGTCTGCTAGAACATAAGCTGGGAACTTTGTTTCGTTCACTGCTGAACCTCCCAAACCTGAAGCAGTGTCGTACATACACCGAGCGCTCAGTAAGCGTGCGTACGACCGTCATCTTGGGGTTGTGGGCTCAAACCCCACATTGGGTGTAGAGATTGGTAAAAACAAATAAACTTTAAAAATTAGGGACTCCTGGGTGGCTCAGTCAGTGAAGTGTCTAACTCTTGATTTTGCCTCAGGTCCTGATCTCA
>NW_021897179.1:0-1370 GCF_006229205.1 Suricata suricatta
CCTGCTTGTGCTCGGCGCAAGACAGGCTCAGCGCTCGAATGAATTCCTGAGATTTCCCTCATGTTTATTTGCATCTCTTCCCATGATTCTCTGCCCATTGGGATTCCGCTTCAAGATCACCTCCCTGAGAAGTCTTCCAGGATGCCCCTGGCCATCCTTGGCGCTCTCACATCGCGTTCCACGCACGTCCGGGAGCACCGGAAACCGGAAGTCTCGGTCCCTTGACTTCCCACTGGAGATGGAGGACCGTGAGATGGCGACCCAGCAACGTGCCTGGCCGGGCCTGGGAAGGCCCGCCCCTTGCTGTGCCCACCGTGTGTTACACAGTGTCTGGGTTTCCCAGGCTCTGGAGGCCAGGGGTGGTGGCGGACAGGCCCTCAGAAGCCCCTTTGGTCCATCACGTCGTCCCAAGGAAGCAGAGGGGACATTTGCCTTCCTGGGAGGTCAGAGTCCTGCCCCACGTGCCCACACGGGCCCCAGGGGGTCTGGGTGGCGTGTCTGAAGCGTCCAAGGCACAGACCAGAGCCTCGGAGGCAGGGAAGGAGCAGCGGGCCACCTGCCACCGGCCCACACCATCCCAGGGACTGGAGCTCAGGGCACGCTTGGCTGTTAAGATCATTCGCGTGTGACGCTTTTAACCCAAACGCTCTCCATATGCCTTCTTGATTGGCTGTGATTTCTTCTGAAAACATTTAGTCTTTTGAAGTATCCATAATTGCATGGGGGCAGGGGCGAGGGACTCCCTCTTGGCAGGGGTTAGCAGTTTCCGTGGCTGAAATTAGAACTTGGCATGACAGCCGGGGTGGGCGGAGTCCAAGGCCAGAGGTCAAATTCCACTTGCTCCGTAATGAGCGCTAATGAAGTGATCAGGGCTCTGCATTTCCTGAGCAAGCGGCGGCCGAGGGCAGGGCAGGATGAAAGTGTCCGTGCACACAGGTGACAGCGGCTCCGGTCTGACACCGGCTGCCTTGTCCTTTCTTTAAGGAGATTAGGTGCCGGGAGGAGACCCGGAAGCCCCACCCTGAGGACTGGCCCAGCAGGTGGAGGCCATGGTCACATCTCCGTGCCCTGGACGGTCCCTGCGGCCTCTCAGGCTGCCCCCTGGCCGGGAGTGGGGCTGGGCAGCTGGGGTGGGAAAGAGGAGAACACCGGAGCAACTGGCCACTGGGCAGGACGGCCTGTAGTGGGTCGAATTGTGTCCCCCAGAGTCATCCCGTGCGGCCCTGGTCCTTGCTGCTTGGACTGTGACCTCATTCGGAAATAAGATCACTGCAGAGGGCCATCAGTTTAGTTAATGAAGGTCGCCCTGACCCCCGAGGTGACTGGTGTCCCTGTGAAACAGGACAGAGACACCCCACAGGCATAAGCCA
>NW_021897180.1:0-609 GCF_006229205.1 Suricata suricatta
TGTCATTCTGTCTCATCAGAATCACTCAGCTGCTCCTTAAAATTTGTGAGGTTAATGTTTGATCATTCAAACCATTTTGGCCCAGTGCAAGCTTACAGGTCATTAGCCACAACACCAACTTACATTGTCTATGAAAAACTAGACTTGAGGTGATATTTCTGGTCTTTGAAACCAGCATGTGATGGAGGGATGCCTTCTCACAACTTGTTAACTTGCTCCTATTAGAAAGGAGCCTTCTGGGGGTGCCCGGGTGGCTCCGTTGGTTTAAGTGTCCAACTCCTGATTTTGGCTCAGGTCATGATCTCTCAGTTTGTGAGTTCAAGCCCTGTGTCACTGCACTGTCAGTGCAGAGCCTGCTTGGGATTCTCTCCCTCTTTCTCTGCCCCTCTTCTACTCATGCTCTCTCTCTCTTTCAAAACAAATAAATAAACTTAAGAAAAAAGAAGCCTTCTGGATCAAATGAACATGGTAACTTACAGAGAAACTATTTTTTTGTGTTTCCTGTTCTCTTACCTTGCCTTAAAAAAAATCTGTGCTTCTTACTTTTGCAAAAAAAATCGTTTTAGAAATCAAAAGTTATCTCTCTTTTTTTGCATTTTAAATAAGATA
>NW_021897181.1:0-609 GCF_006229205.1 Suricata suricatta
AATCACAGCCTCTCTCCTGCAGGGTGCTGCGCAGTGACAGCAGAATGAAATGCATCCCCAGCCTTTCTGTGAAAGAGGCCTATTAGCTTCTCTTCATGACTGTAGCCTGAGGGATGGGCTTCTAATTAAACACACATCCAGGGGACAACTACAGCCCTCTCCAGAGACCCAGGAGACCAGCAGGTGCCATCCTCAGGCCTTCCCTCTGTCCTGCACCAGGTCGTCAGTGTCTCCACGAAAGGACCTTGTGTATGTATCTGTGCCTCGGCTTTTATGTCCGCCATCCAGAGGACTCATCCCCTGGTGGCATGGCTCTGGTGACCAGTGAGGCTGGTGCCCATGGTAGCAAAACAGTTCTCAAGAAACAGTTCTCAAATGGCTATTACCCCAGAACACAGTGCAGAGGGAGCTGACAGAAATGCCATCTCCCAATCTTCTGGAAAAAGTACATTCATGTACTTTAAAAGTTGCTGCTTGAGAGTAAGGCTTCCAATCAGCCATAACCTAAGTGCTGACTCAGATCCTCCCCTTTGGAGCACTGACAGGCCTTGTTGCACCTCAACTACTGGTAGCCACTAAAAATAAAGTAAGCAGCTTGGGCAATCACAA
>NW_021897182.1:0-609 GCF_006229205.1 Suricata suricatta
TGGTGAGGAGTAGAACCAGAACCCAGGCCAGACAGTCCAACTCTCACGTCTGCACTCTGACCCACTACAGTTTAGTCTCTCTGATATTAAAGGATCTGAGAAGTTCCGCAGGCAGCATCAGCTACATAATGTTCAGGGACCCAGTGCAAAGGGAGAGTGCACAGCCCTGGCTGGTGGTGGGGAAGTCAACCTCCTCTTCCCATGGAGTCCTGCAGATGGGTGATTCCCCTAGGAATGACAACCTCGTTGGTACCTGGGTCAGAAGTGGGTGACAGGCCCCCATCAGGTGTCCTGCTAAATGTGCCACAGTGCTTCCAGCCCAGCACTGGGATCGCTGCCTCCTTGCCCTGCCCCATGACACCATGAGATGGGCACTGACCCTAGCCCTCCCTTGGCATGTGCCTGGGCCCCGGCGGGGGGCCGAGGGTGGCAGCAGAATGGGGCCTCCCTCCCTTGCTCCCCACCAATGCCAACCAGTCCCCGTCCTGAGCTCCATGATCTGGGTACCCTGATAACATGGTTCTGGGCAGGGCAGAGAGTGGTGAGCCATGGGAGGGAAGCTGTGAGCTCACCCTTAGAAGGCAGCGGGAGGCACTCTTGAAGGCTGAG
>NW_021897183.1:0-609 GCF_006229205.1 Suricata suricatta
TGAAAGAAAACAATAATACAGTCTTTTTTTTCCTTCCCCATTCAGGTTTCTAAATCGAGTGAGGGAGTCACAAACATCTGGTGAAGTCTGGTGACCTTCCTGAGTCACAGAGGGACAGAGAGAGGTGATGTCTGAAGGGTCCTCAAGGACTAAAGACAGTGGCCGGAAGGGAGAGGAAGGCCCCGGGCAGAGGACCGGACGGGTCAGAGTCTGGCCTGAGTGCCAGTTGCCGCAGTCACATCTTTAAAACCACACGTATGGGCGGGGGGCGCCTGGGTGGCTCAGCTGGCTGAGCTTCCAACTTTGGGTCAAGATCCCAGGGTGGTGGGTTTGAGCCCTGCATCAGGCTCTGTGCTGACAACTGCTTCAGATTCTCTCTGTGTGTGTGTGTGTGTGTGTGTGTGTGTGTCTCTCTCTCTCTCTCTGCCCACCCCCCACCCCCCACTGGTGCTCTCTTTCAAAAATAAACGTTAAAAAATTTTTTTTAAACACACCCAGCTTTAGTATGTAAAATACAGCAAAATGAGCAAGTCAAAATCCCATTCAAATTCCCAGATACTGCTGGTGGGAGTGCAGGTCGGGTCAGTCGTGTTGGAGAAGCATGTGGCA
>NW_021897184.1:0-609 GCF_006229205.1 Suricata suricatta
ATGGGTTGAACTCTGTCCCCTCAGAAGATATGTTACAGTCCTGACACTCAGTGCCTCAGAATGTGACCTTATTTGGAAATAGAGTCATTGTAGATATAATTAGTTGAATTAAATGAGGTTGTGTTGGAGTAGGTTGGACCTTGATCCAATAGACTGGTGTCTTTTTAAGAAGAGAAGAAAAACACACAGGACAAGGCCATGTGAAGTCGGATGCGGAATGGCGGGCAAGGAAGAGGCTGGAAGAGGGAAGGAAGGATCATCTCCCTCAGGTTTCGGAGACAGCGTGGCCCGACCCTGATCTCACACTTCCAGCCTCCCAACTGGGACACAATATACTTTTGTTCTGTTAAGCTCCCTGGTGTGTAGTACTCTGTTAGACCAAACACAGCAAAATGGCGCACATGGAAACAACTACTAATCTAATTTACAAATGTTTTTCTTTCTTCCTTCCTTCCTTCCTTCCTTCTTCCTTCCTTCCTTCCTTCCTTCCTTCCTTTCTAAGAGAGAGAGAGGGCACAAGTGAGCCAGGGGCAAAGAGAGAGTGTCCCACGAGGGGCAGAGAAAGAGAGAGAGAGAATCAGGGCTCACCCTAAGCAGGGCTCGAGCTCA
>NW_021897185.1:0-609 GCF_006229205.1 Suricata suricatta
CATTTTGAATGGGCCTCAAAAACAGAATGTTGAGTGAGAAATCATGTTTGCAGAAGGATACTTCAGGATGATAGTATTTATGAAAAAAAACCCACACACGCAAAAGTCAATACTACATATTTTATACAGGAATATAAGTGTATGCAATGAATATGTTTTGAACTTGACTTTTTAAATTTTTTTTCAATGTTTATTTATTTTTGAGAGAAAAAGCATGACAGAGCTGGGGAGGGGCAGAGAGAGAGAGGGAGACACAGAATCCAAAGCAGGCTCCGGGCTCTGAGCTGTCAGCACAGAACCCAATGCGGGGCTGGAACCCACCAACCGCAGATCATGACCTGAGCCAAAGTCGGACAATTAACCAACTGAGGCACCCAGATGCCTCTAAATTTTAAATAATTAAAAATGAACAAGAAGTTGGAAATGATGGTATAGAAAGGTATATGATCTATTTTTTGCCAATGATGATACGTTGCATATGGTTCAATATCAAAAACAGGAGAATGACATTGATATAATACACAACTTTATTTAGATATCACCAGTTTTAAGATTTAAAAAAACTTTTCATTTATTTTGAGAGAGAGAGAGAGAGAGAGAGAGAGAGAG
>NW_021897186.1:0-609 GCF_006229205.1 Suricata suricatta
CAGAGAGGAGGCTGGGGGTAGGGAATCAGTGAAACAGGAGATGGGGATTAAGGAGTGCACTTGTGGGTAGTGTATGGAATTGGTGAATCACTATACTGTACACCTGAAATAAATATTACACCGTATGTTGACTATACTATAATTATTTTCTTAATGTTAATTAAAAACCAAAACAAATGAACTCCTGGCCAGCAAAAATTTTAAAAGAATTATAATACCCCCGATATAGGAATGTGGAATAAAAGCTAACCAGACACAGATAGTGAAAACATGAACTATCTTTTTAGAAAGTAATTTGAAAACATACACAAACATATACACACAAATCCTCCTCAAAGAAATAAAACAATACATTATATATAAAATGCAAGGACATTGCCTTAGCTCAATTTTCCCTCCAAACAGAGGCCATGGCACAGTTTTACTTTTAAGAAGTTAGAGAAGGTGCAATCCATAGCCATCAGGAAAAAAGGGAAAGCGTAATAAAAGTGTTGTGTTACCAAGCTAGCTAAGACCTCCCAGGAAACAGCCCTTTACTAAATCACTAGTGACATCTGTTGAGAGGCTCTATAAAACTAGTGCCTTCTGAACAGTCATGGATGAGAATAA
>NW_021897187.1:0-609 GCF_006229205.1 Suricata suricatta
CCCCCCCCCCCCGCGGGCCGCCCCCGCCGCCCACCCTCGGGCCCCCGCCGCCGCGCACCCGTGGACAGGGAGTACCGGGTCCTGGTCGCCTCCAGCTCCGCCTGGAGCTCCTGGATCACCAGCTCGCACTCCTCCAGCTGGGCGATCAGCTCCTCCTCGAAAGCCTCCTCCAGGGAGCGCGAACTTGTGCGGCGCTCAGCCTCGTCCTCCAGCACGTCCTCCTCCTCCGGCACCTCCTCCTCCTCCTCCAGCTGCTTCTCCTCCTCCTCACCCCCCTCCTTGGGCGCAGCCTCCCCCTTGCCCGTTTGGCCCTCGGCTTTGCCTGCCTCCTCTTCTTCGCCTCCAACCACTTCGGGGTCCTGGACTCTGTGCACCGCGGGACACTCCTCCTGCGGCTGGGACACGGAGGGCGTGCTGGGCAGGAGCGCACCCGTCATGGGGCCCGGACCCCCGTCCCCGGCAGGGTCACCTCGCCATCTCGGGAGACCAGGTGGCCCCCGGGATCGGGGAGCTGGAGTCCCTTTTCGGGGCTGCCCCAGCCCCCTGCACCTGCTCTCCCGGGTGTGTCTGAGGGCCCACGCGGGGGGAGAGGCCAGCAGGTGAGAGTGC
>NW_021897188.1:0-609 GCF_006229205.1 Suricata suricatta
TATGGGAATGGATCCTAAGAGTGTTGGACTAGGATGTAAGGAATATAGTGTTGGGTTGGGCCACATTTAATGATATTAGTACACCAAACAATTACTCTGTGTTAGCTCATAGGGCTAACAGTTTAACCATAACAGTTTAAACCTAGACCCCAAACTGGAATACATAAAATGAGGCTGATCTGCCAGAACCTTGTTAGTTTATACTGGTAGAAGTTATTCAAAGGCCCAGGGATATTGCAGTGCTGTGTTGTTGATGCAATTTTCCCCTTCCTATTATTTTTATTACTTGCTTTCCTTGTTATTCAAGAGCTTTCTTATGCCTTCATGGCCATATTTTTTTTTAAGTAGGGGAAGGAAATGATAATTTACAGAAAGAGATGTGACCTCCCAGGTGACTCATTAACCACTTCTCCCCTAGTTATTCTGGGAAAACTAACATGAGTCTAGGAGACAATTCCCATAACAGACTGATATTTTTGCTGGCAACACCAAGTCTCTAAGTTGAACTTGGTCACTACCCAAGTGCAATTAGTGCTGTTAATGAACAGCTTTTATGATGCCAGTATTTTGTGTAACTCTTTGCACAGGGGAGAATTATCCAGCAAAAAC
>NW_021897189.1:0-609 GCF_006229205.1 Suricata suricatta
AACAGCCCAGAGAATCTCCATGTGGGCTGTCTCTAGGGCAGGCTCAAGCATTCTGGTGGCATGCCACCCTCCCTTCATGGGTGGCTGTGGCGGGCCACTTAGCTCAAAACATCGAGCGGCAGGTGAGAAACAACTAAGACCAGAGCCCAAGGTCGCAGCTTCAAACACAAAGCTCTCTCCACAATTTCCTCTCTAATCACAGCTTCACCGCTGTACTTTAGTAACACTGTTTAGATGAGCTGATCTTAGTGGCCAAGCGACTCTCCCCCAGCCTCATGACGTCATCACCTGGGCTTCTGGGGAGGGAGGGGGAGGCCCTTAAGTAGGCTATGATTTCCCTTTAGAGGAAATAGTAAATGGACCAATCACGTGCCCTCTCACCTAACAAATCCAAGATTTGACTTTACAAATTAGTTTGGAATGTTAGGGAAAAAAAAACTACCTCTTTGGAGATCAAGTTGAGTTTTCTTATCTGTGTAAATATGGTGAACACAGATTCTGTGTCAGGCAGTATAAACAGCGTCATTTTCTGTAAATAGAACCTTAGTGGTTAGACAGTTTCGCTTTGTCCAAACACCATAGGCAGAAGCGTTCTATTTTACATCCGAA
>NW_021897190.1:0-1370 GCF_006229205.1 Suricata suricatta
CACCTGGGTCCTAGCACCTACAGGGAAGACAGCCCCGCTGACAAGCAGAAGCACCCATGTAGCCTAAGGAAGGAATAAAATAAAAAATTGTGTAATATTAAAGCCACGAAGACTTAGAGCTGTTCACTGCTGTAGGATAACCTAACCAATTCTAACTGATGAAAGGAATATCAAGTTAGCAAAGGACAACTCTAGGGTTTTTTTTTTTTTTTAGGTGATTTGATTATGGCTTGAAGCAGAGATGGGTAGAGATCCAGCCTGGAGATGGGAACATATTTCTGTAGATTAAATATCTGACTCCCAATCCCTTCATTGATATGTGATGTGATGTGATGATATTGGGAGGTGAAGCCTTTGGCAGGTATTTAGGTCATAAGGGTACTAAGTATGTACTAAGATGCTATGTTAAATGACCAGGGCCTGAACTAGCCATACTACAGTGGGAATAAAGGACAATAAAAGCTAAAAACATTACTTACACCATGGTCTTAAATGTCATGTCCTCCTTCAGGCCTCAGGCAGCCTTGGATACAGAGGTGACTAATAGCTCCACTTGGCAATCAACATCTTCCCAGGGAAAGACTTGACTTTGCCTCTGAATATTTTTTTTTTTTAATCTAAGGCTAATTATGTTTAGTGCACTGGTACAATTTGGTTATTGGTTTATTGGATATTATCTAGTTGACAGGATTTCTTGCCATTTTGTAGACTGAGATCTCTTTAACATGATAATTATTACTGGACAATACAGTATTCAGTTTATTCTGAAAGTAATCACGTTGTAATATCAGGCATTGCTTTTGCAATCAATGGAGTTTTTTTTCATTATAACAGAAAGAAATACTAATTTTAGGAACTACAATAGAAAGATAATGTCCAATGGAGCCATTATTGGTATAGGCAGCTGATTTCAGATCATAAGCTAGTACTGTTTGCTGAGTCACAATAGAGTGAGGTACCAGGGCCATTTGTGCAGATAAAGGTACTGATGGAAAATACACACCTAACCTGAGGGAATTACTGAATGAGCCACGTGCTTTTTATCTATCAGCTAAAGTACAGAATTGGTCTTTCTGTCTTCCTGGTCTATAGATAATTAGATTGGAAAAAAGTGTTCATAGAAAATGGGCTCATCTGATAGTCAATATCCAGTATCTAAGTTTGGTATATGATTACTTATTTCCCCAAATCACTAGTGGACATGTCTGGGAAGGTGTTAATCCTTTTGTTGCTATGATAGATAATATTTTAAAAATTGCAAAGAGACCGGGGTTATCAAAGTTAATTTAGCAAATAGTTTCTTAGTACCTACTTTTTCTGCTTATCACAAGCAAAAGCCACCACTAAATGAATGTGCTTAGTCTAGAAAG
>NW_021897191.1:0-609 GCF_006229205.1 Suricata suricatta
AATGAGCCAGCCACCCAGGCACCCCTTATATTCTTTTTCTAAGCCTAAACCCAAAACATATATACAGGTACCCTAAAACATGCCCTCTCCCAGGCCCCTGGTGTCACTAGTACCTCAAAAAAAAATTCAAAAACGTATGGGGAGTCAGTGTCTAAGAGAAGGCACAGTAATTTGGGACTTAACAAAAGGAAGTCAGGCAGGACAACCAGATTGGATTTAGAGCAGTTTACTGTCTGACAAGAGACTACTATTTAGGAGGGATTATGAAACCAGAAAGATGAAGGCTCATATTCATGTAAAATGGATACTTTGGCAGACCACATATAGATTACTCACTCTCTCCTACTAAGATCACCCAAAGTAGAGGATGGTGAGGGGCAGGTCTAGAAACAGGTTTGTTTGTTTGTTTGTTGCTTTTGTTTGTTTGTTTGTTTGTTTATGTCTGGACTAAAAAGCAGAATAGAAAAATGAAAGAAAAAAAAAGTTCGGCTCCAAAAGCCTTAACTAGCTTTAGCTTCTTATGTGTTAGAAAAGGAATCAGTATACAAGATAAGCTCAACAGTTAAAAACTTGCATGAGCCTTTTTTAATAGTAACAATAATTTAAAAC
>NW_021897192.1:0-609 GCF_006229205.1 Suricata suricatta
TTCTGCCTTTTTTTGCTCTTGTCTCTAGTTTTATATTTGAAGATAATTTTGAAATTGCCTCCCAACTATCTTTATTTCAGGAACAACAACCTAAAACAGTTGGTTTTGGGGGCACCTGGGTGGCTCAGTGGCTGTGTCCAACTCTGGATTTCGGCTCAGATCGTGATCCCAGGGTTGTGGGATCAAGCCCTGTTTCCACACTAAGAGTGGAGTCTCCTTGAGACTCATTCTCTTCTTCTGCCCTTCTCCCCTGCTTGCATGCTCTCTTCCTCCCCCCTCTCTCAAATAAACAAACAGTTGGGTTTTTCCCTCAAAATGTATGCACTCTTTATTTGTATTTAATTAAATGAGAGGTGGATCACCCCTCATTTACTTGTTCTCTCTCAGACTAATGTCATTCATTCTGTGAACATTTTCCTGGGCCAGTAGAGGTCAGTTGATGTAGGAAATGTCTCATTGATTATCTTAATCAATTTCTAAAGGTATAATGAATACTTTGAAACCTTTCAGGCTTACGAAATGTTGACTGTGGAATTCTTGTGAGTTCACAATATTAACGATTTTCATTAAAGCTCTCTCATCTTTGCGAGACTCTTGATAGTTACATGC
>NW_021897193.1:0-609 GCF_006229205.1 Suricata suricatta
GAAGTGAATGTTTTCCTGTCTTAATTACTCAATATCTCCAGAGTCATTTACAAAAGTGCATTGTCTCCCTCCTTTTAGCTTATTCTCTGCAGAGGCTGTCATGCTGGCCTCTACATTTTTGTTTGTTAGGGATTGAGCAAAACTGTGAAGCTGATTAACTTCTTTTTGTAACACTATTTTCCCTTCACAGAAGAACCTCTTTTTCTGACTATTCCTAAAGTATATATCATTCCATTCCATAATGAATCTTTCTGAAGTACTCATCAATTAATTTGTAATTAAATATTATTTACCTATTCTGAAAAATATCTAAAACCATTTTACAAGATGATCTTTAAAAAAATAACAAAAATTAGCAAAATTTTTCCATCCTTCTGTTTTCTAGGTAACCAATTCTAACTATAGGGTATGTATGTATCCTTCTCCATAGAAACATACATACACTCATGCATGCACACATAATATTTAGGGTAGTTCTGGTTTTGTTTTTATAAAAGTGAGCTTATGTTGTTAATATATATAAAATATTTTTCTATGTGGAAACAGATCACTTGTATTTCTTCAAGTCCATATTTATATATTTATTTTTAATAAGTTGAAAATATTCCA
>NW_021897194.1:0-609 GCF_006229205.1 Suricata suricatta
CTCATCCCCTTCAGCATTCTTGCGCTTCAGACTTTTCCTGGCTGTTCTCGGGCTCTTATTCTTTCATATAAATTCTAAGATTCCACTTCCCAATAGAAGTCTTTGGGGATTTCAACTGGAGTCTCACTTACGTTAAATGGGAGGAGAACTGACAGTTTTATGTCTTCTCACTCTTTGCACCTGCTCAGAGTTTGTTTTCTTTCAACGAGACACTACTTCTCTCCATCTGAATCAGTAGGTCTCCCCCCTGACTGCACATCGAGACCAACTGAGCAGCTCAAAAAAAGTTCTCTTCTTAATGGCCTGTAATATTTACTTCTAGATATTTTATAAGTTTTTGTTTACAAGTTATATTTTTTCATTTCCACTCCTAGGTATTCATGGTAATGTGGAGAAAAACTAGGCTTTATAAAATGCTTCCTTTTCATTCAGCCACTTTGCCAGGTTTCCTTATGAATTCTTTTTTTTAAATATGTTTTAATGTTTATTCATTTTTTGAGAGGTAGATAGAGACAGAGCGTGAGCAGGGGAGGGGCAGAGAGAGAGGGAGACACAGAATCTGAATAGGCTCAAGGCTCTGAGCTGTCAGCACAGAGCCCGATGAGGGGC
>NW_021897195.1:0-609 GCF_006229205.1 Suricata suricatta
GTTTTGGTCAGATTTTCAAATTTGGATATTTCCCAGGGAAACCAAAACTGATTTTTTAGACATGGAGGACTCATATTAGTATGAGTTAGTATTTTTTGTTATAAACCTGGAGGCTATGATCCTGCTAACTTAAAACTTTTAAAAATATGGATTTCAAATTACTCTTACAAGTATTATAATCCTGTGAATAAGGGAGGGGGCACTTAGAAAACCGGGTAAGAGAGGAACTGACACAGAAATTGGTTGCTTCCAGTATTGTTTCACGCACATTCTCCATGATCACGATACTCAAGCCTTCTTACTTCACTGCTACAATGCAAGAAGTATCACCAGTTTACTGGTATGCAAAATAGGAATTTAAAATAATTTAGGTACCATAGGCATAAGAAATTGGACCTAGTGTGTCATTTTATAATCTACATGTTTTAAAGTCGCCTGCACAAATAAGAAAATGTACACTTAGAAAGTCAGGTTTTATCTCCAATGTCTGGTATAGTAAGCGGCATGAAGCAGAAAGAAACACACACACACACGAAGTATCAGGGAAAAAATGAGATTAGCATCCTGGGGTTGATTCTCTCAGGCAAAGACATAGCCGTGGTCAGGACA
>NW_021897196.1:0-609 GCF_006229205.1 Suricata suricatta
GAAGCACGGTTTGTGATGGCCTTGCAGAGAGACAGGCACTCAGAGTCCAAGTTCAGGGTGCCGTGAAGACTGCTGTGCGTGACCAGACGCGTTCGTGTCCTCAGGCCTGAGTGGAAAATAGGGGGCGTGGGTGGTCCCTCCCGGATGACCCACGGCCGTCACGTGCTGTGTGGCTCACTGCCACATAAGGAGTTTGCCCGTCTGGCATCGTGGAGTCAGTCCTCCGGGACGCCCCTCTTCTGTGGCCCTGTAGGCTGAGCCTATGCAGACACTGGGAGGTTGTCTTTTGATTTATTTATTAATCAAATATTTATAGAGTGCTTACTGGCTGCCAGGTTCTGTTCTAAGTGCTCTACAAATATTAACTCATTTAATCTCCATGATAACGCTAAGAGGTAGACATTATTTTTGGCCTTATTATTTTAGCCTTATCTTTTTTAACGAGGAGGCAGGACCATGGGGCACGTAAGTATCTCCTAGGGATGACCCGTGTGCCGGGTGGCCAGCGGTCCCCCACGAGGCTCCGGAGGCCTATGCTTAGCCACTACGCATCACACCTGCATTTTGCCTCACCCTCTAGACTTAGGTTTGTGCCTACAGCAAGTCAAG